>NW_026922787.1:0-20403 GCF_032062105.1 Saccostrea cuccullata | reverse complement strand
GTAAGATTTACATTACCCATATTTAAAATGATTGTCAGGCTTTACTGTGTCTGAGAAATATACATGTTTATGTATAGATGTGATAAATTTAAAAATGGATTGCATCCTATGAAATTCCTGCCTATGTGACAAAAAGACCTGCATCATTGAAAATAGTGTTTAAAAACAAAGTAAGTATCAAATGGACTTCAGCGCTAAGGGTGGGAAAATAAGGTTGTGATGAAGAAATATACATGGCAATAAGAAGCACTAGGCAAGTACCAATGAAATACTTATCACATACATTGAAAGTTGCACATATTTTGTATGAGTTTATTAATTAAAGGACATGCCTATTTATTATAAAAATAACTTTAAAACATCCAAAACATAAATAATGACATGATTCTAATTATATCACTTATTTACAGTATAGGCATATTATCAATCTGATTAAAATCAGGTGTCGATGAAAATTATATAAACCAATCTGTCAGGCCATCTTAAAAAAATGTTCGTTTGGAATTGCTGCCTAATGGGTTTCAATCACAGGAGGGAGGGAAATATTTTTTTTATTGAAGGTAAATATAAAATTTTTGATAATATATAATCTGAGTAAACAGTCACTACATTTTCTGACTTTTAAAAAAGTATCTACAATCAACTAAAAAAACCTAATTTTACATAGAACTGACACAATATTTCAGTGTTCTGTATGGTGTATGTGATACATGTAATGCCCCCCCTCCTGCCAAAAAAAATGATTAAATAAAAAAATATTTTCCTACTTTTGGTCAATAAAATTTTTTCAGGTGGGGGCATTTCAATGAGGCAGTAGGCAACTCCAAACAAACTTTAATTTTTTCCTGGCCTCAATAAAAATCATATATGCTATTTTAAAAACCAAATTAAACTAAAGGCAATTCTGTATATGACAAGCTAAATACCTCCTAACAGCTTTTTAATTGAGTGCTTGAAAAAAAAAATGAGATGGGGGGGGGTTAAAATATGTTATTGCTATGCAAGGTATTTCATCAATTTTTAAAGAATTAATTTCATTTATTTATCTTTTTTTTAAATTACTGGTAATTATTTTTTTTTACCAGTTGAGCTTATGAAATCACATCTTCGCTAGCCAAGAGTTTACTGATATGCTACTCTCCTCATCAAACGGTGAAGTCAAAAGACGGGATTGTTTTCCGTCACGTAATCTCGAATCTATCAGGTACGCATAGATTCCGTCATCGCCAGAAATAAAGACACGTTTTAAAAAAAATTAAATCAAAGTCTTTTCAGGGATAATTAAGAAGCAAGAATTGAGTTATGTTTATTTCATATTTATAGAACAAATCTGAAGCTTCAATATAGATTCTTAATCACATATTTAGAAGATATTGGAAAACACCATCGTTTTTCATAAGAATTTGAATGTTATCTTACGAGACATTGTCTGTTTACTTGCGTTTTTCATTTCCGAGATTAAAGAGTGAAGATGTATCCCGAATGCAAATATCGTCATTTACAAAAAACAATTGCTGATTGGTCGACCTAGGTGTACTGAAATCTAATCAGAACTCTGGAAAAAAATCCCGATTTCTATGAACACCGTAGGCCAAGGGTTTATGAGGAGAGTAGCGTATCAGAAACCCTTGGCTAGCGAAGATGATGAAATCACATCGATAAACTGAACATGGGATAAATCTGCAATTTTCTTTTAGATTTCAATTTGTGCAGGCTGAAATTTGTTGATGCATTTTTATCTCTACTCGTAGAGACCAAAGAGGCTTATGCGATAATAATGCGTCCGGTGTAAAGACGAATAATGACCCCCATCGAATAATGACCGGGGGTGATTTTTCGACAGCGAAAAATGACCCCCGGTCATTATTCGACATAGGAAAATTGCCCCTTTTGCCCGTAGAAAAAGTGTCACTTCCCTAAATATTTGCAGAAACCACGTGAAGAAAAATGACCCCCGTAGAAAAATGACCCCCTGTACATTAAAGCTAAAAATTTTAGGGGGGCAAAAAAATGGATAAAGAAGCTTATTGGCCAAAATGCTCACCTGATCGAGCTTATTGGGAATAAACTGATGATATGTTGATCTCATAACATTATACAATTATAGATATATTTTAAGATAAATGCAATGATTCAGAATCTAAAGGAGTAAAAGATTTATCAAGCGTTAAGGGTTAGGTAAACATTGTTTTTTGATGGTGGAAATCATCGAACTGACAGAAAAAATCAGCAGTATTATTATAATATATTATTATATCCTCCGCTTGAAAAAGCGGGAGGGTATATAGTGATCGGGATGTCCGTCCGTCCGTCTCTTTACGCTTTGAGGTATTATTCTTATCCGCAAATCCTCATATATAAAAAGATGTGTTTGTGAAACAGCTATGGCCCTGTATGGCAACATAACGAAGATTAAACTTTTCTTAAATGCTATTTAAAATATATTGTTACCCAAAGTCGGGTCTTCTCACAAGAAGTACAACTGCAAAATAGGAAAGCCCTAGCACCACTTGTTCAAAAGATATGGCTAAGGATAAGTTTTTGAAAGGTAGGTCAAACTCAAAGGTCAAAGTTGCTGATTTCTTAAAGAAAATGTTTAATGTAACAAGGATTACATATGTGAAGTATGAATACCCTAGCCCTTACCGTTCAAAAGTTATTGCCAAGGTAAAAAAAAATCATAAGTACGGAAAACTCCAAGGTCAAAAGGTCAAGGTTTTTAGTATCCAATGAAAGGTAATGCCAAAAAACTACATATTTGAAGTATGAGAGTACTAGTATCTACCGTTTAAAAATTATGGCCAAATTAAAAATTGGCATTTTTGTGTAAATTGGTACAAACTCCAAGGTAAAGGTCAAAAGGTCAAATTTGGTGGTACCCAAAGTAAGGTCTTGTCACAAGGAATATACATATTAAATATGAAAGTCATAGCTCCAATAAACGAAAAGTTATGGTAAAGGTTAAGGTTTTGCGGACGAACAAACCGCCAGATAGACAGACGGACATACAGACGAACACGATAAAACTCACACACCCCAAATCTTCATTACGGGGACATAAAAAGAAATGGTCTTCAATTAACTTTTCATTTTAATATACACTATAAAGAAGACGTTACAACATACTGAAAATGTTTGTTCTGATTTTCATATTAAATTCTCTGAAAAAATATACTCAGAACTGAGTAAAAGGGTGGAGTAAATCAAGAATTAAAATTAGAACCTGTCGAATGCCATATACGACAGCCAACTGCTTACTACGCCAACTGTCAGATGCTTACTGCCAACTGCCACACATATTTGAATAAATTATATATTTTTTTGAGATTTATATGAATTTTCACAAAAAAAAGAAAAAAAGGCACGGATCAGGACATTTTTTCCAAGGGGGTCACCCTGGGAAAATTATTAAATTGAATAAATGCACAATATGTTTTATCTTTTGTAATATTCAATATACACATGTTTGCAGTTGATACTGTTTATTTTTTTTTTATTTGTTTTACTATTTGAAATAGGTAATAAAACTACTATTTCTGCTTCTAATCTTTAAAGAAGCCCCCCTCCCCCGGAGACAACAACCTTTGAAGAGAGAATAATAATAAAAAGATTTGTCGTTTCGCAGAGAAAGATGTTTTGAAAATGAATTTTCGTTTTCCATTATATTCTATAGTTAAAAATTTCCTCAAATTAAAGATGTATATCCCTGTGTGTTATAATGTTTCTCATGCATAGATCGGGGGGGGGGGGGGGGAGCATTTACAATTTGTACAGGCATGGGTTAAATAAACTAAACGAACTACCAGTATAACTGATCTTGGACCCTCCACTTAGAAAACGCCGGTCAAACATTTATATCTCTTTGTTTGTACATATAAAATATGTTTTACATGCATAGATCTAGAGAACGGGGTCCAAAACACCCCTTTGAAATTTGTAAAGTTATTTAATGCACAAACTAAACCAACTAAAAGTTATTTAATGTATAAAATAAATAATCTAAAAGGAACCTTAGAACCCCCCCCCCCAACCGAAAATGTGGATTCGTGTTAAGTTGGTTTGAAAAATGTCACACTGACAGATATGAAGGTATGACACACATAGACCCCCTTTCCCCGGCGGAAATAAATTTTCACATTTAGGAAAGGACTTTAAGTTGTTTTTTTCTTGTCAAGAAGTTTTTGGGTTGGATTTTTTTTTACCACAGTGACCCTCTTGGAAAAAATGTCCTATAGATCCACGCCTTTTTTTTAAATTTACATAAATATCAATATAAAATAAAATTTATTCAAATATGTGTGGCAGTTGGCAGTTAGCAGGTGACAGTTGGCAGTAAGCAGTCAGCAGTTGGCAGTAAGCAGCTGACAGTTGAGAGTAAGCAGTTGGCTGTCGTATATGGCATTCCATAAGAACCTATGTCTGAAAAGTCTTTGTCACAAGATTTTCAAACTTTTCAAAATGATAAATTAGTACTTGCTTATCAATCAGTTAAGATATCATGATATGTTTCCTTGTTTTTTAATCTAGAACAGGCTGTGAAACTTGGTATGGTATTTACATACTGCGACTTCACATTTTCAAATATTTTTAAGGGTACTTGTCATAAAGAGAATATGAAAAATCACAAAAATACTTCTTCAAACATCGTCCTTTATAAACTTTTTTAACTGAATAATATTAAACAATATTTTATCAAGAATAATTTCTTTTTTATTCAATTAACATAAAAGATAAGTCCACCATTAAAAAAATAGTCAAATGAACTCTATTATTTTTAATCAATTATGCATATTTGTAAATATTTTTTAGAAGTCTTTGTCACAATGTTTTCAATCTTCAATATGATGAAGAACATAGCCAAATGATTACAAAAAATGATTAAAATATATACCTTTCCCCTCTAACTAATGAAAGATAGGCTATTTACCGATACTCATATTCTTGACCTTTTTGCACTTACACGGGATTTAATAATTAAATGACTGTTTGGGGTTACTTTAAGATTAAATATTTATCAGAAATTGTACTTTTACTTTAGAAAGATCATATTTAATAGAAAAATTGTAATCAAACACCAAGAATATGAGTAGGTAACAAATAATTGTTAAAAGGAATACACATCATTTCATTATAGGTATCACAAAAATGTACACACGATCAAACGATCTACAACACGTACATCTTTGACTTAGACACATTTCATCAAGATATTACACTATATAGCTGGCAACTAAAGATTTCTTACGATTTATGCATTCGTTCAAAATGGTTACATACCATTCATATTATTACGAAAGTTGTATGTACATTGTAATTTCATTACACTAGATAGTCTTTGGTTTGTCAACTTCAGGTCTAGATCTAGTAAATAAAAGGTGCCTACATATTTTCTCTTATTCCAGAAATATATTGCCATTAAGCATTATAAACCAAAAAATATACAAGATACACAAGAAACATATATTGACGCAAGCGTCAAAAATCGGCCGCAAACCAATTAATTATTCCATTGATAAAGTAATTAGAAAATGAAATTTGCATGACCTGTTTTTAAAATTTCTTATATTTATCTATTAAAATATGCTCGTGACATGAAACACTTGCATGTGACATTGCCGATTTTCTTCATGCATAATGCATGTACAATATTATATGTACATGTATAAGCAAACAGTCCATAGACCTCTGCGTCTCTGCACTCAGTTTGGTACTATATTGTAAACGAACTTCTCTGGTGGAAGTTTCATGTTTAAGTAGTTTTTACATAATTTAAGTACAGAACTAAAATTTAAATGAAGCTTTAGTTTTACTTTAATAAAAACGCAACAAATATGAAATATGTGGGACTCCTCGCTCTTTCTTAGAGGATATTAACTTCCACCCAACTCCCTCTAGATCCACCACTTCATTTCTTTCTCATTAGATGTGGCGGGAAAATGCATGGCACATTGTAAAACGCGCTTTATCCTAGTCTCCTGGACCAAAATGTTGTAAGATTCTGTGCTTTTAATAAATAAATATTTCATCAAATTTTTGAAAATTTTCCATAGAAAATGTATAAATATACATTTCAAAATAAATACAACAAATCCCTTACAGGCTGTTTAAAAAGAGAAAGTAAAATTGTTGATTTAAAACGCGATCTTTGTTTTAGACTATGCCTACATATAACATCGCCGCACTTCAATTATGTCGGAGTTTTTCAATCAGGATTGGATTAAACACTTACCCCCATTATTTATATGATTTTAATTTTATGATTATTGTGCTTTTTGTTAAACATTTAAAAATATCTTTGTTTAATATTCTATAATATGAACGTTAAATATTTTTATTTAAATTGTTCTAACTCCGCAGAAACGCACGTCGACTTCAAACTTTCATATCAAGTAACCGACCGCCTCCTGGCGGCCGGTAATGAATTGAATTAAGATTATGTTGGCATGATTGAATTCTGTGAATTTCAAAATGCAGTATTTTCTACCATTTTTATTGAAGCTGTCAAGTACGGGAAAAAGTGGCATTGAATTAATTATGACGTCTTAATGGGTTAGCACAGGTTTAACACATTTACCAGTTATGATGTCATACGAAGTAGGCTCTACGTTAAAAGAAATGTAATGAATACTGTGTGCTAAATCAAAAGTTTATGTCTACATGTATAGTTTTTGCATTAGAATGACTGTGTACATTGTATTTTACACTAGCCCATAGAGCATATTTTTAGGTCTTATACTTACCCCACCCCCTTTCTTATTTAGGAGGAAGTCGATATTGAACAAAAGCAAACAAAAAAAAAACACCATACCTTTATTTTTCTATAAGAAGGAATTAAAAATAAGCTAAAAATAATCTACTATACTACTAATTTTTAACTGTTACTTTGCCACAATACTTTCAAGTCTATCTCCACCAACATTTAAAGCATGCTTTAATCATGGCGAAGTAAATTATGATATGATAGTACTTGTGTGAAGGCTTAACTTCATTTCAATATTTTATCTAGAGCCTCTTTCAGAATTATTGAAAGGTATAGAGTTTTATTAATATTTTTGTTTTTCATTTATTATTTTTTTTTTGTTTTGATTTAACGTAATGTTCTTTTTTTTTTGGGGGGGGGGGGGGGATTTTCTCCTCTTTCATTGTCAAATAGGATTTGCCAAACTTAAACAAAACTTAAACAAAAGTTGAAATGACGGAAAATTTAATCTTTCCTATTAAAGAGTATTTAAACCTTATTTTTGCATGGTTTGATTTCTAAAAACAAGTGGAATATCATTCTTTAAGCAAACATTATAAGGAGGAATATTAAAAAGAAATTTTATTTACTTGACAATTAAAGAATCTCTTTTCAAACACAATTTTAGCATTGAAAGACTACGTAAATCTCTGAATTATTTCATACGACTTTTTGTATTTTTCTGGTTACAGAAAATGTAAAAATAACTTTCGCTGTGAAAAAGATATCGAAGAGTGTATATTTTGTATCACTTTAAAGGGGGTCATTTTTCAATGGGGGTCATTATTTTATAGGACTAACATATAAAATAATGACCCCCTAGGACCCTTTTTCTACAAAAAATGATTTTTTCTACGGGTGGGGTCATTTTTTGTCGTTGAAAAATGACCCCCCGGTCATTATTCGATGGGGGTCATTATTCGTCTTTACACCTGCATCCGTCCGTCCGTCTGTCTGTCTGTCTGTAAACAAATTTTCAAAATCCTACTCCTCCTACAGTTTTGGTTCTATTTCAATATAACTTGGCACACAAGTAGACTACACTAAGATACATAATTCTGTGCATCGGTTTTTGATTTCGATGAACGTTGTTGCCGTGGTAACTAAAAATAGAAATTTCTGTGAAATTCTTTCAAAATACTACTCCTTCTACAGTTTTGGCCTGATTTCAATATAACGTGGCATACAAGTAGAATACACTAAGATACATAATTCTCTGCATCGGTTTTTACTTTGATTAGTGGCAAGGATCATTTTTCTATTTATTTCTGTTTTTAAAGTTTCAAGTCGCAACTGCTACTTTTCTCTTCCTTTGTTTTAAGTATAAAGCAGTAGAGCTACAGTCTCGACAGAGACTTCTGGTTTTAATGGGGATCTATGATCGTGGGTGAATGCCTTTTCATTCGAATTTGAAATTATTGCAAAAATTAACTTCATATCGGATTATTTTATTGCATTAAAGAAAAAAAAATTCTGATTACATGTATTTAGATTTTTTTGGTCATAGCAAACACTGTCACAGTTTAATTTAAGTCAAATTTATAAAACAATGTGTACACTTTACTGAAACAATGTATAATGAAGGAATACATTAAGGTTTTTATGAATATGACAATTTTCAGTGGAGAGGAGAACCTGATTCACGTACATGCAGAAATTGGGGATTTGTAAAAATGGTCATTGTTGAAATCATATATAACTAGGATTTATGTGCCTAAATTATAGCTGAGAAAGAAAAATATTATATTTGATTTTGTCATATTTTCTGAAGACATCTCAGTGTTACATTCATCATAGACTTTATGTTCTGGAAAATATTTTTAGATGCTTTCCAAATTTTGAGTAGTTTTAGATAAAAGAAAAGTTATATAACTTGAAAAAATATTAATACAAATAAATCAAGCCCCCTTTTTTAACATTTTGTAGAAGGATCTGGTATCATTTTATTGCCCGTCCCCCTCACTTTGACACACCCGCCCCCCCCCGAAAACTATTTCAGATAATTATATTTTTCTCACTTTGAGTCAAAATGAGGTTCCCTGCTGATTGATTTCAAAAGCTTATAGGGAGCTCACTCCCATGGGCACAGCCCCCACAGACAGTGTTTTGGACCTAATAAGAGCATGGTGGTTTGTAATTATATGCTTTCCGTCTGCATAACTACACTTTCCTTAATACTTATTTTAACCCTGTGCCTTTATGAGGAAGAACAAAATCACAGAATCTTTAAAATACATTATGAATTTTGAGTGTCATTCTTAATGTGTATGAAAGACTCTTATCTCTGCTGGGAAAACTTCAACGATCTTTTTAAGTACCCTACCGGTGGTTTCCTTTGCGTCTGCCCGTCTGTCTAGCTGTCCGTCCGTCTGTCTGTCCCTGTCTGCCTGCCAGTCTGTCCCACTTGATTTTCCGCACTTTTTTTCTTAAAGCTTGCAGATATTGAGCTGAATTTTGGTATGTGGGTGTATCTTGATGAGTTACAGATCACAGTGGCGTAGCTAGCAAAATATTTACTGTATTCAAAAAGCAATTAAGGGGTCTGGGGGCCGCCTTGAGGCCCCCAGCGGGTCCAGGGCAGGGCCCTGGTAGGGGCCCAGGGGGGGGGGGGTCGCCCCCAGAAGCTCATGGATTTTTAGGATTTTATACATCAGAAAATTAACTTAAAAAGTTTAACTTTTACAATCATAGTTTTACCAAATATTAACAAACAATTGCCGAGTTTTGACGATAAACTTACAACTCCAACATTCTTTTTTTTAAAGCATTTCGTGTAATCCTGATATAAGACGAAACATTTTCAACAGTGGAAATCCTGCAATAATTGTGTTTTCCGAAATCACAAACCTTGAATTTGTGAGGAGGATATAATTGATATTTTCACAATCTTTTTCCTAATGAAGAGTGAAAGTAACAATAGGAATGCAAAGTACCAAATGAAAGAACATCTCTGCTTTAATTTGATCAATTCCGAATGATAATTTTCATACTGAACATTCAAGATACACTGTTCTCACATTTTGTACCATAATAAGTGTTCAGTTAACATTCTTTACCTTATTGTAGCAACTTTATAATTACATTATCGCCTTTATAGGCAGAAAATTCAATGTTCTACATAGTAGTTGCTATAAAATTTATTTTACAAATTAAGATTTTTTTAAAATCATATTTACCATGAATTATATGAATTTATCTGAATTCTATATACTGCTTTATCCACACACCAAAAAATATTCTCAATTTGTTACATGTTAAATTTTTCTGAAATAATAGTACAAGTTTGCAGTTAATTATAAGGGTAATAAGAAAATAAAACGGATTAGACTACATGTATTTGGAATATTTGAATTTACTTTCAATTGACACAACTTTACAATTCGCGCTTGAAATTCTAAAATGATTTTTTAAAACAATATGTACTCTGTATCAAACATAGAAGCTTAATATATTACCGGTATTCTAATATATCTAGAACGTACAGGTAAACAAATCAACGTTTTTATTTTAATATAACCTATTTTAATTGAGTCTTGTGACTCAGTTGGTCAAGGCATGTTTTTTTTCATTATTTCTTATTAATTTTTTTTTTGGTGAAAAATCTGTGTATTCATTTGCTTTTTGCGTAAAGGGCGCTACGCCTCTGGATCAAGTTTGAATTTCGCATCACTTCATGGTTTTTGACAGAATAATGGCATTTTGAATTTTTCACATTCGTTTAATTGAGATGGGGTTCATGCTTCGGTAACTTCCGATGGTCGACATAAATATGAAGCAAGAAAAAGACGTTGGAAAAATGAGATGAATTTTTGTCTTAATGTGGATTTTTTTATTAGGTTTAAGGCATCCACAACCTTAACATCAAGCAGTTTTACCTTGGACATAACTTTTCAAATTTTTAAATGACATCCTGAAGTCAAAAACACAGTTTCATATAGGGGAAACTGTATTGATATGCAATACTCTCCGAATGCTTGTTTATGTATGGTACAAACAGACAGTTTCTGACACGCGGATTAACAGGAAGTTGACATCAGATTTAACCTCAAGTGTTACCCACCATGCATATGGCATGCCCTAGCAAACACTGTGCTAAAATTTCAAGCATCTTCAATGAAAAGCTGAGTTCCTTAGAAAACTGCAACCAAACATTTGCTACATACACACACAGGCAGAAAGACAGACGAACGGACTTACACACAAACGTAAATCAGTATACCGCCCTCTCCTTCGTAGCGGTGGTATAATAATAATGGGAACTGCAAAATATCTTTTGAATACTAGTAACATCAAAAACAAGTTGAATCGAGGAGGGAGGGGACACTCTTGACTATGTGCTTGTCCTACTTAAACTAAGAAGTCAAGTGCATGTATAGATTAAAACATGTGTATATATGTTTCAATTAATAAAGCAAGTTGCTTCTAAAAGATCGGTCATGATTTTATGTAGGTATTTATTGTTTCCATGGAAACAAATCCTGCTACAGTAATTCAGATAATTCAGAAAACTCTTTTATGGCCAACTACTGAATAGTTTCATCAGTTGTGGTAGTTACTCCAACAAATATTCTATCAGAGTAGGCAACAATTAAATCTGTAAATAAAATGCAGAAAAGATGTAAGAATCGAAGAATTTAGAAAAAAGTTTGAAATGGTACTTCACAGATTTTGCTGATTTTTTGCATGCAATGTAGAAACACCATATATAGAACATTTTAGAGGATAATTTTTTATTTTGAGTCCCGGTTGCCATGGTTACCAAAACCACCATTTTGAGGCCAAAAGTACAGAGCAACCTACTGAACAACTGATGAAATTATTCAGTAATTGGCCATAAAGGAGTTGTCTTTCAGTAAAAAGTGTGAATTTTTCAAATTTGAACAAATTTGAAAAAATCCCAATTTTTGGCATTTTCTAAGCGTAGTAGCAAGAAAACGCGGGCAATTCATAACAAACAACTACCACCATTAAAAAGGTCATTCCTTACTCAACAAAATATAAAAATTTCTAGAGTGGTAATATTTCTTAAAATAAAATAAAACGAAAATGAAAACAGTTGGTATGGAGATTTTGGATTAATTTGTAGAATCAACATTTGGCTCCTTTTTGTACTTATAGCTTTTAAAAAAATCAAAAGTAAACAAATCACACTACTAAACCTCATAATTTTAAAATATAATGATAAAAATGTAAGTTCTTAAATTAAACAAAAATACTGTGTTACTATAGCAACCAAAAAGTTAGGAAAAATCACTGTAGCTATTGACGTTTTCATTATGCAGAATTTGTGGCCTCGGTGCATTATTTGATTTCTTCAATAAATATAGATAACACCTATTATATTTGTTAATTCACTAATGTACATTAAAAAAAAAAATAAATAAAAATTCAAGCTCTAAAATCATGTTGCTATGGTAACCAAACAGTTTTTGAACACTTCCTTATAACGGTTGCTATCACAATTTTTGTGATACTGACAAGTATACAACGGATATCATAAAAGCTTCATTCATGATTTTTTCTCTTTTTCAATAAAATAAATTGAATTTAATTGTATTTCACTAAATATCAAAATACATGTAGTAATTAATAATTTAATTTTAAAAAATGATTGCTATGGCAGCCAATAGTTCAGGAAAATCCTTATCATTGATATGTTTAATATACAAAATCTATTGCCTAATTATACTATTTAGCGGGACAAAAAACAGATGAACTCAAACTTAAACTGATTACATTTATCTGAATTACTGTAGCAGGATTTGTTTCCATGGAAACAATAAATACCTACATAAAATCATGACCGATCTTTTGGAAGCAACTTGCTTTATTAATTGAAACATATATACACATGTTTTAACCTGTACATGCACTTCTTAGTTTAAGTAGGACAAGCACATAGTCAAGAGTGTCCCCTCCCTCCTCGATTCAACTTGTTTTTGATGTTACTAGTATTCAAAAGATATTTTGCAGTTCCCATTATTATTATACCACCGCTACGAAGGAGAGGGCGGTATACTGATTTACGTTTGTGTGTAAGTCCGTTCGTCTGTCTTTCTGCCTGTGTGTGTATGTAGCAAATGTCTGGTTGCAGTTTTCTAAGGAACTCAGCTTTTCATTGAAGATGCTTGAAATTTTAGCACAGTGTTTGCTAAGGCATGCCATATGCATGGTGGGTAACACTTGAGGTTAAATCTGATGTCAACTTCCTGTTAATCCGCGTGTCAGAAACTGTCTGTTTGTACCATACATAAGCAAGCATTCGGAGAGTATTGCATATCAATACAGTTTCCCCTATATAAAACTGTGTTTTTGACTTCAGGATGTCATTTAAAAATTTGAAAAGTTATGTCCAAGGTAAAACTGCTTGATGTTAAGGTTGTGGATGCCTTAAACCTAATAAAAAAATCCACATTAAGACAAAAATTCATCTCATTTTTCCAACGTCTTTTTCTTGCTTCATATTTATGTCGACCATCGGAAGTTAGCGAAGCATGAACCCCATCTCAATTAAACGAATGTGAAAAATTCAAAATGCCATTATTCTGTCAAAAACCATGAAGTGATGCGAAATTCAAACTTGATCTGTAACTCATCAAGATACACCCACATACCAAAATTCAGCTCAATATCTGCAAGCTTAAAGAAAAAAAGTGCGGAAAATCAAGTGGGACAGACTGGCAGGCAGACAGGGACAGACAGACGGACGGACAGCTAGACGGACGGGCAGACGCAAAGGAAACCACCGGTAGGGTACTTAAAAAGATCGTTGAAGTTTTCCCAGCAGAGATAAGAGTCTTTCATACACATTAAGAATGACACTCAAAATTCATAATGTATTTTAAAGATTTTGTGATTTTGTTCTTCCTCATAAAGGCACAGGGTTAAAATAAGTATTAAGGAAAGTGCAGTTATGCAGACGGAAAGCATATAATTACAAACCACCATGCTCTTATTAGGTCCAAAACACTGTCTGTGGGGGCTGTGCCCATGGGAGTGAGCTCCCTATAAGCTTTTAAAATCAATAAGCAGGGAACCTCATTTTGAGAACCAAACCAGTTTTTAGAACCAAAACTGTAGGAGGAGTAGGATTTTGAAAAATTGTTTACAGACAGACAGACAGCTAGACGGACGGACGGACGGATGCCGGACGCATTACTATCGCATAAGCTCTTCTGGTCTCTGACCAGTAGAGATAAAAAAAATGCATCAACAAATTTCAGCCCTGCACAAATTGAAATCTAAAAGAAAATTGCAGATTTGTCCCATGTTCAGTTTATCGATGTGATTTCATCATCTTCGCTAGCCAAGGGTTTCTGATACGCTACTCTCCTCATAAACCCTTGACCTACGGTGTTTATAGAAATCGGGATTTTTTTCCAGAGTTCTGTTTGGATTTCAGTACACCCGGGTCGACCAATCAGCAACTGTTTTTTTGTAAATGACGATATTTGCGTTCGGGATACATCTTCACTCTTTAATCTCGGAAATGAAAAACGCAAGTAAACAACGATCCTTAAGATAACATTCAATTCTATGAAAAACGATGGTGTTTTCCAATATCTTCTAAATATGTGATTAAGAATCTATATTGAAGCTTCAGATTTGTTCTATAAATAATAAATAAACATAACTCAATAATTTCTTCTTAATTATTCTTGAAAAAAAATTGATTTAATTTTTTTTAACACGTGTCTTTATTTCTGGCGATGACGCAATCTATGCGTACCTGATAGATTCGAGATTACGTGACGGAAAACAATCCCGTCTTTTGACTTCACCGTATGTCAAGGGTTTATGAGGAGAGTAGCGTATCAGAAACTCTTGGCTAGCGAAGATGTGATTTCATAAGCTCAACTCTTAAAAAAAAATAATTACCAGTAATTTAAAAAAAAGATAAATAAATGAAATTAATTCTTTCAAAAATTGATGAAATACCTTGCATGGCAATAACTTTTTACCCCCCCCCCCATCTCATTTTTTTTCAAGGACACAATTAAAAAACTGTTAGGAGGTATTTAGCTTTTGTCATATACAGAATTGCTTTAGTTTAATTTGGTTTTTAAAATAGCATATATGATTTTTATTGAGGCCAAGATAAAACTAGTGCTAATCGTAACGGGGACCGTTACAGATGTTCCCCAAACGCTCCCCAACTCCCTTTTGCTACCATATTCCCTGTAAGCTTCATTAAATAAGACAAACTCTATGCATCTGAGATTTTAACAACATTTACAAAGAAGTGTACAAAAATCATTTAAACTTTAGCATTGCACGCGTGCACATGTGAATGCATTTGCGTCATGACCATATCATCTTGTCTACACAATCTATATTTTTAATACACTGAATATTAAAGTATTTAATCCAAAATTATTTAAAAAATACGCTCATTCAAGTGTATGTTTGATTTTACTCATTTCACGTACACGCACGTGCATACATGAGCATGGTGACCATACCTTCTTGTAGAAGTCCATTACATCTATCTATGTTCTAAATTCCACCCCGTTTGAATGAAAACTAAGGGAGTTATAGCTGTTTTAAGTTTCAGCCAATCAGATTGCAGCACATGTACACGCACGTGTATGTATGTGCATGGTGACCATACCTACTTGTAGAAGTCCATTATATCTATCTATGTTCCAGATCCCATCCTGTTTGGTTGAAAACCAAGGGAGTTATAGCTGTTTAAAGTTTCAGCCAATCAGATTGCAGCGCACGTGCATGCACGTGTTTTCATGATAATTGCTTTATTTCATGTTGTAGGACATCCTAATACATGACTATGTTCAAAATTTCAAAGGATTTCGTCAAAAAACAAGAAAGATATTGAGACTTTAGTTGCAACCAATCAGAGCGAAGTGCACGTGCATGCGCGTGAGATCTTGCTATTTTCATCATGTCGTCATGTCTATACTACTAATATATCCTCACATTATGAGTTTCAAAGCATTTCATTTAAAAATAGAACAGTTGTGGCTATATCTATTATATTGGTCATTTCACGTGTTGCACGTGCACGCTCTTGCAAGCACGTGCGCGCAAAATGACCTTGATTCCGCAAATCTACATAACATGTCTTCTAACCCTAAAAAGGTTTTACCTACATCGGACGAACAGTTTACAAGATCATTCCCGGACAAAAAAGTTCCAGGAAGAAGAAGAAGAAAAATAATAATAACTAGATACGATCTCGTTGCGAGCAACGAGTGGGTCTTCCGTCCGATTCTTGATAAGATGAGATAAGATTTTGATTGAGATTTTCATCCTAAAATAAAGATAAAGATTGTGAAGAAGAACGATTTTACCTCAATAATCTGTAAACAGACATTGAACATTAAGACTTAAAAATTCGACTTACGGCCCCTAATATTAGGGATCAGCCCTTTTTTCTTCAAGTCATCTTAAAGCTCTCAGGATTTTGAACACTTTTTGTTCAACAACTATTCAGGGAATCTCTTCTGTTTTCGAGTTATTTGCAAAAGAAATATTTAGGGGCCAACCCTTCAACTCCTTAAAGGGAACGTATAGCAAAAAAATGAAAGGTTGCATATTGCTCAGAATATTATTTCGAACATCTTTTGTTCAATATTACTTATCGAAATATTTTCAACTTTTGAGATATAAAGCGTCAAAGATTTAGCATTTTGGCCTCTTATGGCCCCTTATTATGCACATAGGACATTCAAAAAATAAGATATAGTTGTAGATTGTTGAAATAAATATTTTTGCTTCAGTAATGTATAACAAAATATTGACTGCTAAAGAGTTATCGATTGAAAACTTTTGGCCCTTTTTGGCCCCTTATTTGAGTGCCCAGCCCCTTTTTCTTGATCTCATTTTAAGGCTCTAAGGATTTTGAACACTTTTTGTTCAACAACTATTCAGAAATTCTCTTTCGTTTTCGAGTTATTTGCATAAGAAATATTTAGGGGCCAACCCTTCAACTCCTTAATGGGGACGTTAAGAGAAAAATGAAAGGTTGCATATTGTTCAGAATATTATTTTGAACATCTTTTGTTCAATATTACTCATCAAAATATTTTCCACTTTTGAGATATAAAGCGTCAAAGATTTAGCATTTTGGCCCCTTATGGCCCCTTATTATGCACATAGGACATTCAAATCATACGATATAGTTGTAGATTGTTGAAATAAACATTTTTGCTTCAGTAATGTGTAACAAAATATTGACTGCTTAAGAGTAATCGATTGAAAACTTGTGGCCCTTTTTGGCCCCTAATTTGAGTGCCCAGCCCCTTTTTCTTGATTTCATCTTTAAGCTCTTAGGATTTTGAACAATTTTTGTTCAACAACTATTCAGAGATTCTCTTTCGTTTTCGAGTTATTTGCATAAGAAATATTTAGGGGCCAACCCCTCAACTCCTTAATGGGGACGTTTAGCGAAAAATGAAAGGTTGCATATTGTTCAAAACATTATTTTGAACATCTTTTGTTCAATATTACTTATCAAAATATTTTCCACTTTTTAGATATAGGGCGTCAAAGATTTAGCATTCTGGCCCCTAATGGCCCCTTATTATGGACCATAGGACATTCAAATCATAAGATATAGTTGTAGATTGTTGAAATAAACATTTTTGTTTCAGTAATGTATAACAAAATATTGACTGCTAAAGAGTTATCGATTGAAGACTTTTGGCCCTTTTTGGCCCCTAATTTGAGTGCCCAGCCCCTTTTTCTTGATCTCATCTTAAAGCTCTTAGGATTTTCAACAATTTTTGTTCAACAACTATTCAGAGATTCTCTTTCGTTTTCGAGTTATTTGCAAAAGAAATATTTAGGGGCCAACCCTTCAACTCCTTAATGGGGACGTTAAGCGAAAAATGAAAGGTTGCATATTGTTCAGAACATTATTTTGAACATATTTTGTTCAATATTACTTATCAAAATATTTACCACTTTTGAGATATAAAGGGTCAAAGATTTAGCATTTTGGCCCCTTGTGGCCCCTAATTATGTAACATACGACATTAAAATTATAATATTCAGTTGTAGATTGTTAAGATTAACATTTTTGCTTCTATAATGTCAAACAAAATGTTGACTGTTTAAGAATTATCGAAAAAAGACTTTTGGCCCCTTTTTGCCCTTAATGTGATGAGTCAGCACTTTTTTCACGATATCATATCAAAGATCTTGTTATTTTGCACAAATTCTGTTCATTATGTTTTAACAAAATAATGATACTTTAAAAGATATGATGCAAAATGTCTCAAAAAATCAGTCATGATTTGTGTCCTAATTTTTGACCCCTACCGAGCTTCCATACTAGGCACTTCCGGAAAATTTCCTGACCATGTTGCAACATGGCAACATGTCCTCTATCATCCCTAAAAATTTCAGCTTTCTATCTTGAGCCGTTTATGAGTTCCATCACAGACAAGAAAGTCATCAAAATTTCGGTCAAAGGGCGATAACTCCCGACCGGAAGTGAATTTCAAAAAAATGAAAAAAACGTATAAGGTTTAGATGAAAATACATCTTCTCCGAAAATTTCAAGAAAATCGGTTGAGCCATCTCCGAGAAATCTGCTGCACAAAAATTGTAAAGAAAAAAAAAAAGAATAATAATAATAAAAGTGAAAAAGAAACAATAGAATAATAGTAGGGTCTTCCGTTGGAGACGGAAGACCCTAACTAGAAACGATCTCGTTGCGAGCAACGAGTAGGTCTTCCGTCCGAATTTTCGAATAGACGAGATATTTTCACTATGATCTTTGTTAATACATGATGATATCAAGACTCCCTAATTTGATTTATTTTGTTTGATTTATATATCATCAGACGTCTATAGATGAAAGTCTGTTGGCCCCTCTAGGCCCTTTATTTGACTGGTCAGCCCCTTTTTCTTCATATGAAATGATGAGGCTCTGGATTTAAAAGACTTTTTGTTCAAACAACTTTTCAGAATTTCTTCTCGTTTTCGAGCTGTGCAGAATAGAAATATTTTGGGGTCAACCCTTAATGAGGCCTTTTTTCGAAAATTAAATGGTTGTATATTTTTAGAATACGATTCTGAACATCTTTTATTCAATACTGCTTATCAAAATATTTGTCCCTTTGGAGATATAAAGAATCAAAGATTTAGCATTTTTTCCTCTTATGACCCCTAATTACGTAACTATGATAACAATTGTTCAATATATTGTTGCAGATCGTAAAGATATACATTTTTTCTTCAGTAATTTATAACAAAATATTGTTCATTAAAGATATATCAATAAAGGACTTTTGGCCCTTCTGAGACCCTAATTTGAGGAATCAGCCCCCTTTTCTGGTATAATATGAAAGCTCTTAACATTCTGCTTAATTTCTCTTCAATATGTTTTAACAAATTGTGAACAGGTAAGACGATATGAAACAAAAGGTGTCAAATTTTGTGAGATGTTTCTGAGACATGTTTTTGGCCCGACCGAGCTCCGGTACCTTTTGCGTCAGAAAAATTTGGACACCCATATACAACTCAACAAACCTTCCTTTACTTTCACTGATAATCTTGACTCAATATCTTAAGTCGTTTAGAAGGAGTTATCTGGACAAGCCGACCCTCTTAAAATCAGTAAATCGTTCAAATCTCACGACCGGAAGTGACGACGTACTTATAAAAAATTTCCAATAAGGTTCAGATCAATATCAATCAGATCTGAAAGTTTCGTGAAAATCGACCGAGCCGTTTCCGAGAACTCGCGTGCACAAAAATCGGTAAGAAAAAAAATAATAATAGGGAAAAAGAAACCGAACGAAAACAATAAGGTCTTCCGTTGGAGACGGAAGACCTTAATAATAATAATAAGACAGAGTAAAAACAATATGTTCCCCAACTTCGTTTGGGGAACATAATTAAAGTTTGTTTGGAGTTGCCTCCTGCCTCATTGAAATGCCCCCACCTGAAAAAATTTTATTGACCAAAAGTAGGAAAATATTTTTTTTATTTAATCATTTTTTTTTTTGGGGGGGGGGGGGGGGGGGCATTACATGTATCACATACACCATACAGAACACTGAAATATTGTGTCCGGTGTATGTAAAATTAGGTTTTTTTAGTTGATCGTAGATACTTTTTTTAAAAGTCAGAAAATGTAGTGACTGTTTACTGAGATTATATATTATCAAAAATTTTATATTTACCTTCAATAAAAAAAATATTTCCCTCCCTCCTGTGATTGAAACCCATTAGGCAGCAATTCCAAACGAACATTTTTTTAAGATGGCCTGACAGATTGGTTTATATAATTTTCATCGACACCTGATTTTAATCAGATTGATAATATGCCTATACTGTAAATAAGTGATATAATTAGAATCATGTCATTATTTATGTTTTGGGTGTTTTAAAGTTATTTTTATAATAAATAGGCATGCCCTTTAATTAATAAACTCATACAAAATATGTGCAACTTTCAATGTATGTGATAAGTATTTCATTGGTACTTGCCTAGTGCTTCTTATTGCCATGTATATTTCTTCATCACAACCTTATTTTCCCACCCTTAGCGCTGAAGTCCATTTGATACTTACTTTGTTTTTAAACACTTTTTTCAATGATGCAGGTCTTGTTGTCACGTAGGCAAGAATTTCATAGGATGCAATCCATTTTTAAATTTATCACATCTATACATAAACATGTATATTTCTCAG
>NW_026922786.1:0-20863 GCF_032062105.1 Saccostrea cuccullata | reverse complement strand
GAAGCACACAGCCAGGTAGAATACACAGATATAACATATACAACTTACTAGTAGCTTTTAAAAATCTTCATTCATAAAACTCAGTTTCCGTCACATGATATTTTGCCATCATTCATTCTCCTTCTGTTTTGTCTCTTGAATTTATAAATATTTTATTTTATCTATATAAAAAAAAATTAACGATTGTCAGCTGCATTTATTATCATTTCGCGTTTTCTTGTATATTTATTAATTTTATATTATTCATTTCATTAGATAGTGCAAGTATAAATTAAAAAATTGGTACGTCATTTCCATAGTTTTTATTCATTCATAAATCCTTTGATCCGCCCCTGTAGGTTCGCAAAGCCTTGATCACCACTGTATACAAAACATTTATCTCGCCGAAAATGATCATGATTCCGCTAAACTGAGAAAGTTTACACATGATTTATCATTTCACAACAAACATCAGCTCTCTGCAATGCAGAAATGCTCGAATTGAAGGGGAAAATTCAGGAGTTATTGATGAGAAAAATTCAGAAGTTATTATGTCGCCCCGAACGAAGTCGGGGACGACATATTGATATTGTACGCATGTTTTTTTTATCCAGGCTGTTTCTCGGAGATGGCTGGGACAATCTTCCTGAAACTTTCCTCAAAGGACGATCACTGGTTGTAGTTGTGCAGTGAGGTCGTTCAGTTCCAATATGTCTACCGTTGCCATGGAAACCTGTAAAAAGCGACAAATTTTGTCCGAGAGTGTTCTCTCTGGTCCCTTAAACGTTCGTCATGAAACTTTTCTTATTTTAATGATTAGTATCTGTAGTTGTGTAACTCGCATTTAAAATTTTCAAATAATCGATTATTGCCATGGAAACCAGGTGAAAGTTAAAATTCTTTAATTTCGATTTTCTCAATAACTAAGCAGCCAATTGTCAATGTTTATTCCTTGCAATGTGTCAAAGTGATTTCTACTTTTAAAATAATTGTAATGAGTCGCTCACAGTTGCCATAGAAACAAACAGAAAAAAAGATTCAGATGTACACATGTGTTCTCCAAGGTCTAGGTCAAAGGGTCAAAGTTCGTCGTATCCAATAAAAGTTCTTTTCACAAGGATTACATATTTGAAATACAAAAGCCCTAGCACTTACCGTTCAAACGTTATGGCTATGTACTATGTTCAAGACGCCCCCCCCCCCCCTTTTTGAAGCACACAGCCAGGTAGAATACACAGATATAACATATACAACTTACTAGTAGCTTTTAAAAATCTTCATTCATAAAACTCAGTTTCCGTCACATGATATTTTGCCATCATTCATTCTCCTTCTGTTTTGTCTCTTGAATTTATAAATATTTTATTTTATCTATATAAAAAAAAATTAACGATTGTCAGCTGCATTTATTATCATTTCGCGTTTTCTTGTATATTTATTAATTTTATATTATTCATTTCATTAGATAGTGCAAGTATAAATTAAAAAATTGGTACGTCATTTCCATAGTTTTTATTCATTCATAAATCCTTTGATCCGCCCCTGTAGGTTCGCAAAGCCTTGATCACCACTGTATACAAAACATTTATCTCGCCGAAAATGATCATGATTCCGCTAAACTGAGAAAGTTTACACATGATTTATCATTTCACAACAAACATCAGCTCTCTGCAATGCAGAAATGCTCGAATTGAAGGGGAAAATTCAGGAGTTATTGATGAGAAAAATTCAGAAGTTATTATGTCGCCCCGAACGAAGTCGGGGACGACATATTGATATTGTACGCATGTTTTTTTTATCCAGGCTGTTTCTCGGAGATGGCTGGGACAATCTTCCTGAAACTTTCCTCAAAGGACGATCACTGGTTGTAGTTGTGCAGTGAGGTCGTTCAGTTCCAATATGTCTACCGTTGCCATGGAAACCTGTAAAAAGCGACAAATTTTGTCCGAGAGTGTTCTCTCTGGTCCCTTAAACGTTCGTCATGAAACTTTTCTTATTTTAATGATTAGTATCTGTAGTTGTGTAACTCGCATTTAAAATTTTCAAATAATCGATTATTGCCATGGAAACCAGGTGAAAGTTAAAATTCTTTAATTTCGATTTTCTCAATAACTAAGCAGCCAATTGTTTTGAAACTTTCAATGTTTATTCCTTGCAATGTGTCAAAGTGATTTCTACTTTTAAAATAATTGTAATGAGTCGCTCACAGTTGCCATAGAAACAAACAGAAAAAAAGATTCAGATGTACACATGTGTTCTCCAAGGTCTAGGTCAAAGGGTCAAAGTTCGTCGTATCCAATAAAAGTTCTTTTCACAAGGATTACATATTTGAAATACAAAAGCCCTAGCACTTACCGTTCAAACGTTATGGCTATGTACTATGTTCAAGACGCCCCCCCCCCCCCCCCCCACCCTTTTGAAGCACACAGCCAGGTAGAATACACAGATATAACATATACAACTTACTAGTAGCTTTTAAAAATCTTCATTCATAAAACTCAGTTTCCGTCACATGATATTTTGCCATCATTCATTCTCCTTCTGTTTTGTCTCTTGAATTTATAAATATTTTATTTTATCTATATAAAAAAAAATTAACGATTGTCAGCTGCATTTATTATCATTTCGCGTTTTCTTGTATATTTATTAATTTTATATTATTCATTTCATTAGATAGTGCAAGTATAAATTAAAAAATTGGTACGTCATTTCCATAGTTTTTATTCATTCATAAATCCTTTGATCCGCCCCTGTAGGTTCGCAAAGCCTTGATCACCACTGTATACAAAACATTTATCTCGCCGAAAATGATCATGATTCCGCTAAACTGAGAAAGTTTACACATGATTTATCATTTCACAACAAACATCAGCTCTCTGCAATGCAGAAATGCTCGAATTGAAGGGGAAAATTCAGGAGTTATTGATGAGAAAAATTCAGAAGTTATTAAGTTATTGATGTCGCCCCGAACGAAGTCGGGGACGACATATTGATATTGTACGCATGTTTTTTTTATCCAGGCTGTTTCTCGGAGATGGCTGGGACAATCTTCCTGAAACTTTCCTCAAAGGACGATCACTGGTTGTAGTTGTGCAGTGAGGTCGTTCAGTTCCAATATGTCTACCGTTGCCATGGAAACCTGTAAAAAGCGACAAATTTTGTCCGAGAGTGTTCTCTCTGGTCCCTTAAACGTTCGTCATGAAACTTTTCTTATTTTAATGATTAGTATCTGTAGTTGTGTAACTCGCATTTAAAATTTTCAAATAATCGATTATTGCCATGGAAACCAGGTGAAAGTTAAAATTCTTTAATTTCGATTTTCTCAATAACTAAGCAGCCAATTGTTTTGAAACTTTCAATGTTTATTCCTTGCAATGTGTCAAAGTGATTTCTACTTTTAAAATAATTGTAATGAGTCGCTCACAGTTGCCATAGAAACAAACAGAAAAAAAGATTCAGATGTACACATGTGTTCTCCAAGGTCTAGGTCAAAGGGTCAAAGTTCGTCGTATCCAATAAAAGTTCTTTTCACAAGGATTACATATTTGAAATACAAAAGCCCTAGCACTTACCGTTCAAACGTTATGGCTATGTACTATGTTCAAGACGCCCCCCCCCCCCCCCCTTTTTGAAGCACACAGCCAGGTAGAATACACAGATATAACATATACAACTTACTAGTAGCTTTTAAAAATCTTCATTCATAAAACTCAGTTTCCGTCACATGATATTTTGCCATCATTCATTCTCCTTCTGTTTTGTCTCTTGAATTTATAAATATTTTATTTTATCTATATAAAAAAAAATTAACGATTGTCAGCTGCATTTATTATCATTTCGCGTTTTCTTGTATATTTATTAATTTTATATTATTCATTTCATTAGATAGTGCAAGTATAAATTAAAAAATTGGTACGTCATTTCCATAGTTTTTATTCATTCATAAATCCTTTGATCCGCCCCTGTAGGTTCGCAAAGCCTTGATCACCACTGTATACAAAACATTTATCTCGCCGAAAATGATCATGATTCCGCTAAACTGAGAAAGTTTACACATGATTTATCATTTCACAACAAACATCAGCTCTCTGCAATGCAGAAATGCTCGAATTGAAGGGGAAAATTCAGGAGTTATTGATGAGAAAAATTCAGAAGTTATTATGTCGCCCCGAACGAAGTCGGGGACGACATATTGATATTGTACGCATGTTTTTTTTATCCAGGCTGTTTCTCGGAGATGGCTGGGACAATCTTCCTGAAACTTTCCTCAAAGGAC
Organism: Saccostrea cuccullata; assembly: GCF_032062105.1. Taxonomy (NCBI): domain Eukaryota; kingdom Metazoa; phylum Mollusca; class Bivalvia; order Ostreida; family Ostreidae; genus Saccostrea; species Saccostrea cuccullata. The sequence goes on along the minus strand of NW_026922786.1, from coordinate 16,608 downwards.
GATCACTGGTTGTAGTTGTGCAGTGAGGTCGTTCAGTTCCAATATGTCTACCGTTGCCATGGAAACCTGTAAAAAGCGACAAATTTTGTCCGAGAGTGTTCTCTCTGGTCCCTTAAACGTTCGTCATGAAACTTTTCTTATTTTAATGATTAGTATCTGTAGTTGTGTAACTCGCATTTAAAATTTTCAAATAATCGATTATTGCCATGGAAACCAGGTGAAAGTTAAAATTCTTTAATTTCGATTTTCTCAATAACTAAGCAGCCAATTGTTTTGAAACTTTCAATGTTTATTCCTTGCAATGTGTCAAAGTGATTTCTACTTTTAAAATAATTGTAATGAGTCGCTCACAGTTGCCATAGAAACAAACAGAAAAAAAGATTCAGATGTACACATGTGTTCTCCAAGGTCTAGGTCAAAGGGTCAAAGTTCGTCGTATCCAATAAAAGTTCTTTTCACAAGGATTACATATTTGAAATACAAAAGCCCTAGCACTTACCGTTCAAACGTTATGGCTATGTACTATGTTCAAGACGCCCCCCCCCCCCCCTTTTTGAAGCACACAGCCAGGTAGAATACACAGATATAACATATACAACTTACTAGTAGCTTTTAAAAATCTTCATTCATAAAACTCAGTTTCCGTCACATGATATTTTGCCATCATTCATTCTCCTTCTGTTTTGTCTCTTGAATTTATAAATATTTTATTTTATCTATATAAAAAAAAATTAACGATTGTCAGCTGCATTTATTATCATTTCGCGTTTTCTTGTATATTTATTAATTTTATATTATTCATTTCATTAGATAGTGCAAGTATAAATTAAAAAATTGGTACGTCATTTCCATAGTTTTTATTCATTCATAAATCCTTTGATCCGCCCCTGTAGGTTCGCAAAGCCTTGATCACCACTGTATACAAAACATTTATCTCGCCGAAAATGATCATGATTCCGCTAAACTGAGAAAGTTTACACATGATTTATCATTTCACAACAAACATCAGCTCTCTGCAATGCAGAAATGCTCGAATTGAAGGGGAAAATTCAGGAGTTATTGATGAGAAAAATTCAGAAGTTATTATGTCGCCCCGAACGAAGTCGGGGACGACATATTGATATTGTACGCATGTTTTTTTTATCCAGGCTGTTTCTCGGAGATGGCTGGGACAATCTTCCTGAAACTTTCCTCAAAGGACGATCACTGGTTGTAGTTGTGCAGTGAGGTCGTTCAGTTCCAATATGTCTACCGTTGCCATGGAAACCTGTAAAAAGCGACAAATTTTGTCCGAGAGTGTTCTCTCTGGTCCCTTAAACGTTCGTCATGAAACTTTTCTTATTTTAATGATTAGTATCTGTAGTTGTGTAACTCGCATTTAAAATTTTCAAATAATCGATTATTGCCATGGAAACCAGGTGAAAGTTAAAATTCTTTAATTTCGATTTTCTCAATAACTAAGCAGCCAATTGTTTTGAAACTTTCAATGTTTATTCCTTGCAATGTGTCAAAGTGATTTCTACTTTTAAAATAATTGTAATGAGTCGCTCACAGTTGCCATAGAAACAAACAGAAAAAAAGATTCAGATGTACACATGTGTTCTCCAAGGTCTAGGTCAAAGGGTCAAAGTTCGTCGTATCCAATAAAAGTTCTTTTCACAAGGATTACATATTTGAAATACAAAAGCCCTAGCACTTACCGTTCAAACGTTATGGCTATGTACTATGTTCAAGACGCCCCCCCCCCCCTTTTTGAAGCACACAGCCAGGTAGAATACACAGATATAACATATACAACTTACTAGTAGCTTTTAAAAATCTTCATTCATAAAACTCAGTTTCCGTCACATGATATTTTGCCATCATTCATTCTCCTTCTGTTTTGTCTCTTGAATTTATAAATATTTTATTTTATCTATATAAAAAAAAATTAACGATTGTCAGCTGCATTTATTATCATTTCGCGTTTTCTTGTATATTTATTAATTTTATATTATTCATTTCATTAGATAGTGCAAGTATAAATTAAAAAATTGGTACGTCATTTCCATAGTTTTTATTCATTCATAAATCCTTTGATCCGCCCCTGTAGGTTCGCAAAGCCTTGATCACCACTGTATACAAAACATTTATCTCGCCGAAAATGATCATGATTCCGCTAAACTGAGAAAGTTTACACATGATTTATCATTTCACAACAAACATCAGCTCTCTGCAATGCAGAAATGCTCGAATTGAAGGGGAAAATTCAGGAGTTATTGATGAGAAAAATTCAGAAGTTATTATGTCGCCCCGAACGAAGTCGGGGACGACATATTGATATTGTACGCATGTTTTTTTTATCCAGGCTGTTTCTCGGAGATGGCTGGGACAATCTTCCTGAAACTTTCCTCAAAGGACGATCACTGGTTGTAGTTGTGCAGTGAGGTCGTTCAGTTCCAATATGTCTACCGTTGCCATGGAAACCTGTAAAAAGCGACAAATTTTGTCCGAGAGTGTTCTCTCTGGTCCCTTAAACGTTCGTCATGAAACTTTTCTTATTTTAATGATTAGTATCTGTAGTTGTGTAACTCGCATTTAAAATTTTCAAATAATCGATTATTGCCATGGAAACCAGGTGAAAGTTAAAATTCTTTAATTTCGATTTTCTCAATAACTAAGCAGCCAATTGTTTTGAAACTTTCAATGTTTATTCCTTGCAATGTGTCAAAGTGATTTCTACTTTTAAAATAATTGTAATGAGTCGCTCACAGTTGCCATAGAAACAAACAGAAAAAAAGATTCAGATGTACACATGTGTTCTCCAAGGTCTAGGTCAAAGGGTCAAAGTTCGTCGTATCCAATAAAAGTTCTTTTCACAAGGATTACATATTTGAAATACAAAAGCCCTAGCACTTACCGTTCAAACGTTATGGCTATGTACTATGTTCAAGACGCCCCCCCCCCCCCCCCTTTTGAAGCACACAGCCAGGTAGAATACACAGATATAACATATACAACTTACTAGTAGCTTTTAAAAATCTTCATTCATAAAACTCAGTTTCCGTCACATGATATTTTGCCATCATTCATTCTCCTTCTGTTTTGTCTCTTGAATTTATAAATATTTTATTTTATCTATATAAAAAAAAATTAACGATTGTCAGCTGCATTTATTATCATTTCGCGTTTTCTTGTATATTTATTAATTTTATATTATTCATTTCATTAGATAGTGCAAGTATAAATTAAAAAATTGGTATGTCATTTCCATAGTTTTTATTCATTCATAAATCCTTTGATCCGCCCCTGTAGGTTCGCAAAGCCTTGATCACCACTGTATACAAAACATTTATCTCGCCGAAAATGATCATGATTCCGCTAAACTGAGAAAGTTTACACATGATTTATCATTTCACAACAAACATCAGCTCTCTGCAATGCAGAAATGCTCGAATTGAAGGGGAAAATTCAGGAGTTATTGATGAGAAAAATTCAGAAGTTATTATGTCGCCCCGAACGAAGTCGGGGACGACATATTGATATTGTACGCATGTTTTTTTTATCCAGGCTGTTTCTCGGAGATGGCTGGGACAATCTTCCTGAAACTTTCCTCAAAGGACGATCACTGGTTGTAGTTGTGCAGTGAGGTCGTTCAGTTCCAATATGTCTACCGTTGCCATGGAAACCTGTAAAAAGCGACAAATTTTGTCCGAGAGTGTTCTCTCTGGTCCCTTAAACGTTCGTCATGAAACTTTTCTTATTTTAATGATTAGTATCTGTAGTTGTGTAACTCGCATTTAAAATTTTCAAATAATCGATTATTGCCATGGAAACCAGGTGAAAGTTAAAATTCTTTAATTTCGATTTTCTCAATAACTAAGCAGCCAATTGTTTTGAAACTTTCAATGTTTATTCCTTGCAATGTGTCAAAGTGATTTCTACTTTTAAAATAATTGTAATGAGTCGCTCACAGTTGCCATAGAAACAAACAGAAAAAAAGATTCAGATGTACACATGTGTTCTCCAAGGTCTAGGTCAAAGGGTCAAAGTTCGTCGTATCCAATAAAAGTTCTTTTCACAAGGATTACATATTTGAAATACAAAAGCCCTAGCACTTACCGTTCAAACGTTATGGCTATGTACTATGTTCAAGACGCCCCCCCCCCCCCCTTTTGAAGCACACAGCCAGGTAGAATACACACAGATATAACATATACAACTTACTAGTAGCTTTTAAAAATCTTCATTCATAAAACTCAGTTTCCGTCACATGATATTTTGCCATCATTCATTCTCCTTCTGTTTTGTCTCTTGAATTTATAAATATTTTATTTTATCTATATAAAAAAAAATTAACGATTGTCAGCTGCATTTATTATCATTTCGCGTTTTCTTGTATATTTATTAATTTTATATTATTCATTTCATTAGATAGTGCAAGTATAAATTAAAAAATTGGTACGTCATTTCCATAGTTTTTATTCATTCATAAATCCTTTGATCCGCCCCTGTAGGTTCGCAAAGCCTTGATCACCACTGTATACAAAACATTTATCTCGCCGAAAATGATCATGATTCCGCTAAACTGAGAAAGTTTACACATGATTTATCATTTCACAACAAACATCAGCTCTCTGCAATGCAGAAATGCTCGAATTGAAGGGGAAAATTCAGGAGTTATTGATGAGAAAAATTCAGAAGTTATTATGTCGCCCCGAACGAAGTCGGGGACGACATATTGATATTGTACGCATGTTTTTTTTATCCAGGCTGTTTCTCGGAGATGGCTGGGACAATCTTCCTGAAACTTTCCTCAAAGGACGATCACTGGTTGTAGTTGTGCAGTGAGGTCGTTCAGTTCCAATATGTCTACCGTTGCCATGGAAACCTGTAAAAAGCGACAAATTTTGTCCGAGAGTGTTCTCTCTGGTCCCTTAAACGTTCGTCATGAAACTTTTCTTATTTTAATGATTAGTATCTGTAGTTGTGTAACTCGCATTTAAAATTTTCAAATAATCGATTATTGCCATGGAAACCAGGTGAAAGTTAAAATTCTTTAATTTCGATTTTCTCAATAACTAAGCAGCCAATTGTTTTGAAACTTTCAATGTTTATTCCTTGCAATGTGTCAAAGTGATTTCTACTTTTAAAATAATTGTAATGAGTCGCTCACAGTTGCCATAGAAACAAACAGAAAAAAAGATTCAGATGTACACATGTGTTCTCCAAGGTCTAGGTCAAAGGGTCAAAGTTCGTCGTATCCAATAAAAGTTCTTTTCACAAGGATTACATATTTGAAATACAAAAGCCCTAGCACTTACCGTTCAAACGTTATGGCTATGTACTTTGTTCAAGACGCCCCCCCCCCCCTTTTTGAAGCACACAGCCAGGTAGAATACACAGATATAACATATACAACTTACTAGTAGCTTTTAAAAATCTTCATTCATAAAACTCAGTTTCCGTCACATGATATTTTGCCATCATTCATTCTCCTTCTGTTTTGTCTCTTGAATTTATAAATATTTTATTTTATCTATATAAAAAAAAATTAACGATTGTCAGCTGCATTTATTATCATTTCGCGTTTTCTTGTATATTTATTAATTTTATATTATTCATTTCATTAGATAGTGCAAGTATAAATTAAAAAATTGGTACGTCATTTCCATAGTTTTTATTCATTCATAAATCCTTTGATCCGCCCCTGTAGGTTCGCAAAGCCTTGATCACCACTGTATACAAAACATTTATCTCGCCGAAAATGATCATGATTCCGCTAAACTGAGAAAGTTTACACATGATTTATCATTTCACAACAAACATCAGCTCTCTGCAATGCAGAAATGCTCGAATTGAAGGGGAAAATTCAGGAGTTATTGATGAGAAAAATTCAGAAGTTATTATGTCGCCCCGAACGAAGTCGGGGACGACATATTGATATTGTACGCATGTTTTTTTTATCCAGGCTGTTTCTCGGAGATGGCTGGGACAATCTTCCTGAAACTTTCCTCAAAGGACGATCACTGGTTGTAGTTGTGCAGTGAGGTCGTTCAGTTCCAATATGTCTACCGTTGCCATGGAAACCTGTAAAAAGCGACAAATTTTGTCCGAGAGTGTTCTCTCTGGTCCCTTAAACGTTCGTCATGAAACTTTTCTTATTTTAATGATTAGTATCTGTAGTTGTGTAACTCGCATTTAAAATTTTCAAATAATCGATTATTGCCATGGAAACCAGGTGAAAGTTAAAATTCTTTAATTTCGATTTTCTCAATAACTAAGCAGCCAATTGTTTTGAAACTTTCAATGTTTATTCCTTGCAATGTGTCAAAGTGATTTCTACTTTTAAAATAATTGTAATGAGTCGCTCACAGTTGCCATAGAAACAAACAGAAAAAAAGATTCAGATGTACACATGTGTTCTCCAAGGTCTAGGTCAAAGGGTCAAAGTTCGTCGTATCCAATAAAAGTTCTTTTCACAAGGATTACATATTTGAAATACAAAAGCCCTAGCACTTACCGTTCAAACGTTATGGCTATGTACTATGTTCAAGACGCCCCCCCCCCCCCTTTTGAAGCACACAGCCAGGTAGAATACACAGATATAACATATACAACTTACTAGTAGCTTTTAAAAATCTTCATTCATAAAACTCAGTTTCCGTCACATGATATTTTGCCATCATTCATTCTCCTTCTGTTTTGTCTCTTGAATTTATAAATATTTTATTTTATCTATATAAAAAAAAATTAACGATTGTCAGCTGCATTTATTATCATTTCGCGTTTTCTTGTATATTTATTAATTTTATATTATTCATTTCATTAGATAGTGCAAGTATAAATTAAAAAATTGGTACGTCATTTCCATAGTTTTTATTCATTCATAAATCCTTTGATCCGCCCCTGTAGGTTCGCAAAGCCTTGATCACCACTGTATACAAAACATTTATCTCGCCGAAAATGATCATGATTCCGCTAAACTGAGAAAGTTTACACATGATTTATCATTTCACAACAAACATCAGCTCTCTGCAATGCAGAAATGCTCGAATTGAAGGGGAAAATTCAGGAGTTATTGATGAGAAAAATTCAGAAGTTATTATGTCGCCCCGAACGAAGTCGGGGACGACATATTGATATTGTACGCATGTTTTTTTTATCCAGGCTGTTTCTCGGAGATGGCTGGGACAATCTTCCTGAAACTTTCCTCAAAGGACGATCACTGGTTGTAGTTGTGCAGTGAGGTCGTTCAGTTCCAATATGTCTACCGTTGCCATGGAAACCTGTAAAAAGCGACAAATTTTGTCCGAGAGTGTTCTCTCTGGTCCCTTAAACGTTCGTCATGAAACTTTTCTTATTTTAATGATTAGTATCTGTAGTTGTGTAACTCGCATTTAAAATTTTCAAATAATCGATTATTGCCATGGAAACCAGGTGAAAGTTAAAATTCTTTAATTTCGATTTTCTCAATAACTAAGCAGCCAATTGTTTTGAAACTTTCAATGTTTATTCCTTGCAATGTGTCAAAGTGATTTCTACTTTTAAAATAATTGTAATGAGTCGCTCACAGTTGCCATAGAAACAAACAGAAAAAAAGATTCAGATGTACACATGTGTTCTCCAAGGTCTAGGTCAAAGGGTCAAAGTTCGTCGTATCCAATAAAAGTTCTTTTCACAAGGATTACATATTTGAAATACAAAAGCCCTAGCACTTACCGTTCAAACGTTATGGCTATGTACTATGTTCAAGACGCCCCCCCCCCCCCCTTTTTGAAGCACACAGCCAGGTAGAATACACAGATATAACATATACAACTTACTAGTAGCTTTTAAAAATCTTCATTCATAAAACTCAGTTTCCGTCACATGATATTTTGCCATCATTCATTCTCCTTCTGTTTTGTCTCTTGAATTTATAAATATTTTATTTTATCTATATAAAAAAAAATTAACGATTGTCAGCTGCATTTATTATCATTTCGCGTTTTCTTGTATATTTATTAATTTTATATTATTCATTTCATTAGATAGTGCAAGTATAAATTAAAAAATTGGTACGTCATTTCCATAGTTTTTATTCATTCATAAATCCTTTGATCCGCCCCTGTAGGTTCGCAAAGCCTTGATCACCACTGTATACAAAACATTTATCTCGCCGAAAATGATCATGATTCCGCTAAACTGAGAAAGTTTACACATGATTTATCATTTCACAACAAACATCAGCTCTCTGCAATGCAGAAATGCTCGAATTGAAGGGGAAAATTCAGGAGTTATTGATGAGAAAAATTCAGAAGTTATTATGTCGCCCCGAACGAAGTCGGGGACGACATATTGATATTGTACGCATGTTTTTTTTATCCAGGCTGTTTCTCGGAGATGGCTGGGACAATCTTCCTGAAACTTTCCTCAAAGGACGATCACTGGTTGTAGTTGTGCAGTGAGGTCGTTCAGTTCCAATATGTCTACCGTTGCCATGGAAACCTGTAAAAAGCGACAAATTTTGTCCGAGAGTGTTCTCTCTGGTCCCTTAAACGTTCGTCATGAAACTTTTCTTATTTTAATGATTAGTATCTGTAGTTGTGTAACTCGCATTTAAAATTTTCAAATAATCGATTATTGCCATGGAAACCAGGTGAAAGTTAAAATTCTTTAATTTCGATTTTCTCAATAACTAAGCAGCCAATTGTTTTGAAACTTTCAATGTTTATTCCTTGCAATGTGTCAAAGTGATTTCTACTTTTAAAATAATTGTAATGAGTCGCTCACAGTTGCCATAGAAACAAACAGAAAAAAAGATTCAGATGTACACATGTGTTCTCCAAGGTCTAGGTCAAAGGGTCAAAGTTCGTCGTATCCAATAAAAGTTCTTTTCACAAGGATTACATATTTGAAATACAAAAGCCCTAGCACTTACCGTTCAAACGTTATGGCTATGTACTATGTTCAAGACGCCCCCCCCCCCTTTTTGAAGCACACAGCCAGGTAGAATACACAGATATAACATATACAACTTACTAGTAGCTTTTAAAAATCTTCATTCATAAAACTCAGTTTCCGTCACATGATATTTTGCCATCATTCATTCTCCTTCTGTTTTGTCTCTTGAATTTATAAATATTTTATTTTATCTATATAAAAAAAAATTAACGATTGTCAGCTGCATTTATTATCATTTCGCGTTTTCTTGTATATTTATTAATTTTATATTATTCATTTCATTAGATAGTGCAAGTATAAATTAAAAAATTGGTACGTCATTTCCATAGTTTTTATTCATTCATAAATCCTTTGATCCGCCCCTGTAGGTTCGCAAAGCCTTGATCACCACTGTATACAAAACATTTATCTCGCCGAAAATGATCATGATTCCGCTAAACTGAGAAAGTTTACACATGATTTATCATTTCACAACAAACATCAGCTCTCTGCAATGCAGAAATGCTCGAATTGAAGGGGAAAATTCAGGAGTTATTGATGAGAAAAATTCAGAAGTTATTATGTCGCCCCGAACGAAGTCGGGGACGACATATTGATATTGTACGCATGTTTTTTTTATCCAGGCTGTTTCTCGGAGATGGCTGGGACAATCTTCCTGAAACTTTCCTCAAAGGACGATCACTGGTTGTAGTTGTGCAGTGAGGTCGTTCAGTTCCAATATGTCTACCGTTGCCATGGAAACCTGTAAAAAGCGACAAATTTTGTCCGAGAGTGTTCTCTCTGGTCCCTTAAACGTTCGTCATGAAACTTTTCTTATTTTAATGATTAGTATCTGTAGTTGTGTAACTCGCATTTAAAATTTTCAAATAATCGATTATTGCCATGGAAACCAGGTGAAAGTTAAAATTCTTTAATTTCGATTTTCTCAATAACTAAGCAGCCAATTGTTTTGAAACTTTCAATGTTTATTCCTTGCAATGTGTCAAAGTGATTTCTACTTTTAAAATAATTGTAATGAGTCGCTCACAGTTGCCATAGAAACAAACAGAAAAAAAGATTCAGATGTACACATGTGTTCTCCAAGGTCTAGGTCAAAGGGTCAAAGTTCGTCGTATCCAATAAAAGTTCTTTTCACAAGGATTACATATTTGAAATACAAAAGCCCTAGCACTTACCGTTCAAACGTTATGGCTATGTACTATGTTCAAGACGCCCCCCCCCCCCTTTTTGAAGCACACAGCCAGGTAGAATACACAGATATAACATATACAACTTACTAGTAGCTTTTAAAAATCTTCATTCATAAAACTCAGTTTCCGTCACATGATATTTTGCCATCATTCATTCTCCTTCTGTTTTGTCTCTTGAATTTATAAATATTTTATTTTATCTATATAAAAAAAAATTAACGATTGTCAGCTGCATTTATTATCATTTCGCGTTTTCTTGTATATTTATTAATTTTATATTATTCATTTCATTAGATAGTGCAAGTATAAATTAAAAAATTGGTACGTCATTTCCATAGTTTTTATTCATTCATAAATCCTTTGATCCGCCCCTGTAGGTTCGCAAAGCCTTGATCACCACTGTATACAAAACATTTATCTCGCCGAAAATGATCATGATTCCGCTAAACTGAGAAAGTTTACACATGATTTATCATTTCACAACAAACATCAGCTCTCTGCAATGCAGAAATGCTCGAATTGAAGGGGAAAATTCAGGAGTTATTGATGAGAAAAATTCAGAAGTTATTATGTCGCCCCGAACGAAGTCGGGGACGACATATTGATATTGTACGCATGTTTTTTTTATCCAGGCTGTTTCTCGGAGATGGCTGGGACAATCTTCCTGAAACTTTCCTCAAAGGACGATCACTGGTTGTAGTTGTGCAGTGAGGTCGTTCAGTTCCAATATGTCTACCGTTGCCATGGAAACCTGTAAAAAGCGACAAATTTTGTCCGAGAGTGTTCTCTCTGGTCCCTTAAACGTTCGTCATGAAACTTTTCTTATTTTAATGATTAGTATCTGTAGTTGTGTAACTCGCATTTAAAATTTTCAAATAATCGATTATTGCCATGGAAACCAGGTGAAAGTTAAAATTCTTTAATTTCGATTTTCTCAATAACTAAGCAGCCAATTGTTTTGAAACTTTCAATGTTTATTCCTTGCAATGTGTCAAAGTGATTTCTACTTTTAAAATAATTGTAATGAGTCGCTCACAGTTGCCATAGAAACAAACAGAAAAAAAAAGATTCAGATGTACACATGTGTTCTCCAAGGTCTAGGTCAAAGGGTCAAAGTTCGTCGTATCCAATAAAAGTTCTTTTCACAAGGATTACATATTTGAAATACAAAAGCCCTAGCACTTACCGTTCAAACGTTATGGCTATGTACTATGTTCAAGACGCCCCCCCCCCCTTTTTGAAGCACACAGCCAGGTAGAATACACAGATATAACATATACAACTTACTAGTAGCTTTTAAAAATCTTCATTCATAAAACTCAGTTTCCGTCACATGATATTTTGCCATCATTCATTCTCCTTCTGTTTTGTCTCTTGAATTTATAAATATTTTATTTTATCTATATAAAAAAAAATTAACGATTGTCAGCTGCATTTATTATCATTTCGCGTTTTCTTGTATATTTATTAATTTTATATTATTCATTTCATTAGATAGTGCAAGTATAAATTAAAAAATTGGTATGTCATTTCCATAGTTTTTATTCATTCATAAATCCTTTGATCCACCCCTGTAGGTTCGCAAAGCCTTGATCACCACTGTATACAAAACATTTATCTCGCCGAAAATGATCATGATTCCGCTAAACTGAGAAAGTTTACACATGATTTATCATTTCACAACAAACATCAGCTCTCTGCAATGCAGAAATGCTCGAATTGAAGGGGAAAATTCAGGAGTTATTGATGAGAAAAATTCAGAAGTTATTATGTCGCCCCGAACGAAGTCGGGGACGACATATTGATATTGTACGCATGTTTTTTTTATCCAGGCTGTTTCTCGGAGATGGCTGGGACAATCTTCCTGAAACTTTCCTCAAAGGACGATCACTGGTTGTAGTTGTGCAGTGAGGTCGTTCAGTTCCAATATGTCTACCGTTGCCATGGAAACCTGTAAAAAGCGACAAATTTTGTCCGAGAGTGTTCTCTCTGGTCCCTTAAACGTTCGTCATGAAACTTTTCTTATTTTAATGATTAGTATCTGTAGTTGTGTAACTCGCATTTAAAATTTTCAAATAATCGATTATTGCCATGGAAACCAGGTGAAAGTTAAAATTCTTTAATTTCGATTTTCTCAATAACTAAGCAGCCAATTGTTTTGAAACTTTCAATGTTTATTCCTTGCAATGTGTCAAAGTGATTTCTACTTTTAAAATAATTGTAATGAGTCGCTCACAGTTGCCATAGAAACAAACAGAAAAAAAGATTCAGATGTACACATGTGTTCTCCAAGGTCTAGGTCAAAGGGTCAAAGTTCGTCGTATCCAATAAAAGTTCTTTTCACAAGGATTACATATTTGAAATACAAAAGCCCTAGCACTTACCGTTCAAACGTTATGGCTATGTACTATGTTCAAGACGCCCCCCCCCCCCTTTTTGAAGCACACAGCCAGGTAGAATACACAGATATAACATATACAACTTACTAGTAGCTTTTAAAAATCTTCATTCATAAAACTCAGTTTCCGTCACATGATATTTTGCCATCATTCATTCTCCTTCTGTTTTGTCTCTTGAATTTATAAATATTTTATTTTATCTATATAAAAAAAAATTAACGATTGTCAGCTGCATTTATTATCATTTCGCGTTTTCTTGTATATTTATTAATTTTATATTATTCATTTCATTAGATAGTGCAAGTATAAATTAAAAAATTGGTACGTCATTTCCATAGTTTTTATTCATTCATAAATCCTTTGATCCGCCCCTGTAGGTTCGCAAAGCCTTGATCACCACTGTATACAAAACATTTATCTCGCCGAAAATGATCATGATTCCGCTAAACTGAGAAAGTTTACACATGATTTATCATTTCACAACAAACATCAGCTCTCTGCAATGCAGAAATGCTCGAATTGAAGGGGAAAATTCAGGAGTTATTGATGAGAAAAATTCAGAAGTTATTATGTCGCCCCGAACGAAGTCGGGGACGACATATTGATATTGTACGCATGTTTTTTTTATCCAGGCTGTTTCTCGGAGATGGCTGGGACAATCTTCGAAACTTTCCTCAAAGGACGATCACTGGTTGTAGTTGTGCAGTGAGGTCGTTCAGTTCCAATATGTCTACCGTTGCCATGGAAACCTGTAAAAAGCGACAAATTTTGTCCGAGAGTGTTCTCTCTGGTCCCTTAAACGTTCGTCATGAAACTTTTCTTATTTTAATGATTAGTATCTGTAGTTGTGTAACTCGCATTTAAAATTTTCAAATAATCGATTATTGCCATGGAAACCAGGTGAAAGTTAAAATTCTTTAATTTCGATTTTCTCAATAACTAAGCAGCCAATTGTTTTGAAACTTTCAATGTTTATTCCTTGCAATGTGTCAAAGTGATTTCTACTTTTAAAATAATTGTAATGAGTCGCTCACAGTTGCCATAGAAACAAACAGAAAAAAAGATTCAGATGTACACATGTGTTCTCCAAGGTCTAGGTCAAAGGGTCAAAGTTCGTCGTATCCAATAAAAGTTCTTTTCACAAGGATTACATATTTGAAATACAAAAGCCCTAGCACTTACCGTTCAAACGTTATGGCTATGTACTATGTTCAAGACGCCCCCCCCCCCCCCCCCTTTTGAAGCACACAGCCAGGTAGAATACACAGATATAACATATACAACTTACTAGTAGCTTTTAAAAATCTTCATTCATAAAACTCAGTTTCCGTCACATGATATTTTGCCATCATTCATTCTCCTTCTGTTTTGTCTCTTGAATTTATAAATATTTTATTTTATCTATATAAAAAAAAATTAACGATTGTCAGCTGCATTTATTATCATTTCGCGTTTTCTTGTATATTTATTAATTTTATATTATTCATTTCATTAGATAGTGCAAGTATAAATTAAAAAATTGGTACGTCATTTCCATAGTTTTTATTCATTCATAAATCCTTTGATCCGCCCCTGTAGGTTCGCAAAGCCTTGATCACCACTGTATACAAAACATTTATCTCGCCGAAAATGATCATGATTCCGCTAAACTGAGAAAGTTTACACATGATTTATCATTTCACAACAAACATCAGCTCTCTGCAATGCAGAAATGCTCGAATTGAAGGGGAAAATTCAGGAGTTATTGATGAGAAAAATTCAGAAGTTATTATGTCGCCCCGAACGAAGTCGGGGACGACATATTGATATTGTACGCATGTTTTTTTTATCCAGGCTGTTTCTCGGAGATGGCTGGGACAATCTTCCTGAAACTTTCCTCAAAGGACGATCACTGGTTGTAGTTGTGCAGTGAGGTCGTTCAGTTCCAATATGTCTACCGTTGCCATGGAAACCTGTAAAAAGCGACAAATTTTGTCCGAGAGTGTTCTCTCTGGTCCCTTAAACGTTCGTCATGAAACTTTTCTTATTTTAATGATTAGTATCTGTAGTTGTGTAACTCGCATTTAAAATTTTCAAATAATCGATTATTGCCATGGAAACCAGGTGAAAGTTAAAATTCTTTAATTTCGATTTTCTCAATAACTAAGCAGCCAATTGTTTTGAAACTTTCAATGTTTATTCCTTGCAATGTGTCAAAGTGATTTCTACTTTTAAAATAATTGTAATGAGTCGCTCACAGTTGCCATAGAAACAAACAGAAAAAAAGATTCAGATGTACACATGTGTTCTCCAAGGTCTAGGTCAAAGGGTCAAAGTTCGTCGTATCCAATAAAAGTTCTTTTCACAAGGATTACATATTTGAAATACAAAAGCCCTAGCACTTACCGTTCAAACGTTATGGCTATGTACTATGTTCAAGACGCCCCCCCCCCCTTTTTGAAGCACACAGCCAGGTAGAATACACAGATATAACATATACAACTTACTAGTAGCTTTTAAAAATCTTCATTCATAAAACTCAGTTTCCGTCACATGATATTTTGCCATCATTCATTCTCCTTCTGTTTTGTCTCTTGAATTTATAAATATTTTATTTTATCTATATAAAAAAAAATTAACGATTGTCAGCTGCATTTATTATCATTTCGCGTTTTCTTGTATATTTATTAATTTTATATTATTCATTTCATTAGATAGTGCAAGTATAAATTAAAAAATTGGTACGTCATTTCCATAGTTTTTATTCATTCATAAATCCTTTGATCCGCCCCTGTAGGTTCGCAAAGCCTTGATCACCACTGTATACAAAACATTTATCTCGCCGAAAATGATCATGATTCCGCTAAACTGAGAAAGTTTACACATGATTTATCATTTCACAACAAACATCAGCTCTCTGCAATGCAGAAATGCTCGAATTGAAGGGGAAAATTCAGGAGTTATTGATGAGAAAAATTCAGAAGTTATTATGTCGCCCCGAACGAAGTCGGGGACGACATATTGATATTGTACGCATGTTTTTTTTATCCAGGCTGTTTCTCGGAGATGGCTGGGACAATCTTCCTGAAACTTTCCTCAAAGGACGATCACTGGTTGTAGTTGTGCAGTGAGGTCGTTCAGTTCCAATATGTCTACCGTTGCCATGGAAACCTGTAAAAAGCGACAAATTTTGTCCGAGAGTGTTCTCTCTGGTCCCTTAAACGTTCGTCATGAAACTTTTCTTATTTTAATGATTAGTATCTGTAGTTGTGTAACTCGCATTTAAAATTTTCAAATAATCGATTATTGCCATGGAAACCAGGTGAAAGTTAAAATTCTTTAATTTCGATTTTCTCAATAACTAAGCAGCCAATTGTTTTGAAACTTTCAATGTTTATTCCTTGCAATGTGTCAAAGTGATTTCTACTTTTAAAATAATTGTAATGAGTCGCTCACAGTTGCCATAGAAACAAACAGAAAAAAAGATTCAGATGTACACATGTGTTCTCCAAGGTCTAGGTCAAAGGGTCAAAGTTCGTCGTATCCAATAAAAGTTCTTTTCACAAGGATTACATATTTGAAATACAAAAGCCCTAGCACTTACCGTTCAAACGTTATGGCTATGTACTATGTTCAAGACGCCCCCCCCCCCCTTTTTGAAGCACACAGCCAGGTAGAATACACAGATATAACATATACAACTTACTAGTAGCTTTTAAAAATCTTCATTCATAAAACTCAGTTTCCGTCACATGATATTTTGCCATCATTCATTCTCCTTCTGTTTTGTCTCTTGAATTTATAAATATTTTATTTTATCTATATAAAAAAAAATTAACGATTGTCAGCTGCATTTATTATCATTTCGCGTTTTCTTGTATATTTATTAATTTTATATTATTCATTTCATTAGATAGTGCAAGTATAAATTAAAAAATTGGTACGTCATTTCCATAGTTTTTATTCATTCATAAATCCTTTGATCCGCCCCTGTAGGTTCGCAAAGCCTTGATCACCACTGTATACAAAACATTTATCTCGCCGAAAATGATCATGATTCCGCTAAACTGAGAAAGTTTACACATGATTTATCATTTCACAACAAACATCAGCTC
>NW_026922785.1:0-209627 GCF_032062105.1 Saccostrea cuccullata | reverse complement strand
ATTTTTCTTATTTCACACTTCTAGGTTTAAATGCATGATTAGCTTACATGCATACTGTGTTCTATTACTGATATATCACCAATTCCGCCATTTCAGTAAATAGAGTTGTGGAGAGGAAAAAAACTTTTCTAGCATAAGGAAAGGTTTGTCATTTTTGTGTGGAAAGGGGTTTATTCTTACCTGTAAATCCATTTGTACAATTACACTTCTTATTATGAAAGCGGTCTAACACACACTTTCCACCATTTTGACATTGGTTGTCACATACTTCTTTCATACATGTCTCCCCTGTATAATATTCTGTGCAACTGAAAGGTAAAAAGAATAATTTTTATTCATGTAATGAACTACATTCACAGGTCCCCAGTACTTTGCTATATCCAAGTTTTACTCTGTATCTTTACTGATCTTTAGAACAGAAAATTCACTGTTTCTTAACTTTGCAAATGCTGAAAATTTAAAATGTTTTTTTTTTCACAACATTACTTTATCTCTTCTACATGTTTAGTACATATAGATCTCAGCTTTTTTAAAATTTGAAATCTACTTACATTTACAACCCCACAACCAATCTCATAACAACACCAACCCAAGAGCACCTGATTACAGTACCGTAATAATCTGAGAGCACCTCTAGTGATAACACCGCTCTGAGAGCACCTCTAATTACAATAGCTCTCCTCTAATAACAAAACCAATCTGAGAGCACCTCTGAATATAATCTAAGTGCACCTGATTACAACAAACTAAGTGCACCTGATTACAACAAACTAAGTGCACCTGATAACAGTACTAATCTGAGGGAACCTCTGATTACAATACCAATCTGAGAACACCTGATTATAATTTAATCTCAAGGCAACTATGATTACAATTTTCTGCGAGCACCCAATTATAGTACTAATCTGAGAGCACCTATGATTACAATATCAATCTGAGAGCACCTATGATTACAATATCAATCTGAGAGCACCTATGATTACAATATCAATCTGAGAGCACCTATGATTACAATATCAATCTGAGAGCACCTGATTACTGTACTAATCTGAGAGCACCTAATTACATTACTAATCTGAGAGCACCTGTTATTATTATTACAATAATTTGAAAGCACCTGATTATAGTACTTATCCGAGGGCACCTCTGATTACATTACCAAACTGATAGCACATATGATTATAATACCGATCTAAACAGTAGCAGTACTAGTCTTTGATTTTAATACCAATCTGAAAGCACTTTGAATTACAATACCAACCTGAGAGTCACTCTTATAGACACTAACAAGCTGAGAGTCACGATGATATAAATTACAATCTTTTGTATATATACCTGCAGGCAGTGTTTCCATTGCTATCTGTTGTACAGTTTCCTCCATTTTTACAATATTCTGAACACAGATTTTCACACCTTTTCCCAATGTAGCCCTCCTGACACCTGGAATAACAGACAAGGATTCTATTGATGAACAGTCTCTTTATTAATAAAAAATCAATTTTAGAATTAGAATTGAACAATAAATTAATAAAATAAGAACACATAATTACAAAGTGAGCATTAGTTCCAGTGGTGAGCTAAAGCTAATTGATTACAGTACTAAGCAGCTGAAGTTAGTGTCTTACCGACAGCCCACGTTTTTATTCTGGTCAACAAAACACTCTTTGTTTAGTTCACAGATGTGGTCTTTACACAAGTCATGTTCACAAAGTGGGCCAGTGAATCTTGGTGGACAGCTACAGTGAAATGTACAAATGACAAAGAGAAAGCAGTGCATCAACACAAGCAAGAAAACTAAAAATATGTCCATAGGACAAGAATGCCTTGCATAGGGTTCATTAGTAATATAATATGAAAATTTGTATTAGTGTAAGAAGTTTGATGGAAATTTTTTGACATGAAGTCTTTCAAGTCAAAGGATGGTGGGAAGTTCAAGGTGGGATATTGGAAGATTCTGACAAATTATATATCAGTGCATAGGTTAGCTAAAAATAACTTTGAAACTAAGCTAAATGCAATAAATTTAATGTGAGGTCAAGGACAAAAGAAGGTAAAGGAGATTTGATGCATTTCAGATGCATTAACCAAAATCTATCGGCAAATGAAGTTTAATATACAAGTGTCATCTGTTTCTGATAATTGAGCTAACCACAAATTTGAGAAAAGTGCAGTTAGGGTCAAAGGAAGGTCAAGGTATAAAAAAAAATTATGAATTTAAAAAGTTCATATCAATATGTATAGACATACTAAGTATGATAACCTTTTTTGCAGTTGAATTACTCTAATCAATATCTTGCATAGTTTCTTTGAATGAATGTTGATGAAGTTTAGTACCACTAATCATAATTTATCTTCATATGTATAAAGATTGATAAATGTATATAAAATAATTTCTTTGAACTTGTGCTATTCATGCCAAATATAACAGAAGGGTCCAGGACAGACATGACTACACTACATGCCCTGACCATATTCAGGCTGGGACATAAAAATGATTGTGAATCATTATCAAAAATAAAGCATAAAGAAAGTGCTAGTGATAGGTGTACAAGACATATTTGTTGAGGAAAATTAGAATGTTGTCAAAAAAGTACTATAGCATTTGATTTTTTTTAAATCTATAACAATTATCAGATTTATTGATGAACCATGTACATGTATAGTAGCTATCATGGTAGAGTGCAAAAGAAACCATATTAGTTTAAAAATATCAGAGACTTTTTTCCCAGAGATTAATCTGCAGACATTACTGACCCAATTATTGTTGGAACTAGCAGGAAAGCATGTCAACAAGCTTTTTACAAAAGCAATATGCAACAGACAAAAGTTTCCAGTTTTTATAATTATTTAAGCTTTTAAGCTTGAAAAAAAATGAGTATGTTTTTCATCATGAAAACTAACAGCAAATTAAAAAAATGGCAAGTGCAAATGATTTTTTTCACTGTTCTAAATATGGTTTAATGTTTTCTAGAATCAAGTCGTCAAATGATAGGTCCTCTTGTTTATCTTCACCTGACCTTTTTGATGATTTTGTACTCTTCTAAATCCGATGTTCTGCATACTTACACACACTGTTTAGTGGTTGGATTGCGATTCCCGTGGACGCAGTCCTTGTAGAAGACACACTCGCCCTGTTCTTCATTGTAATAGGAATCATCGTTACACACGCATGTAAACTTTGTGTCACTGGAGGTGGGCATGTTGACACACCAGCCACGCTTACAGGGCAAGGAGGCACAGTTATTCTCTAAAAATATTGTTGGCATATAAACAGTGATAATCATACCCAGGTAAATATTTTTTTATATTTTATAATCTATATACAATAATCAAAAGATTAACAGAAACAGAATTGAATGGAAATAAGAATTAAAAATAAGTTGGTAGTGCACATAGTAAACAAGGTTTTAAATTTTGTTTGCAATCTTGCCTTCATTTTCTTTGTAACAGACTTTACCTAAAAGAAATGTACTCACTGATTTGCTTCTGCTTGCTAGGATGTGTAACCACAATATCACCAACATATTTCAGGTTCTTAAACATGACTCTGTCTTTGACAAAGGAGTTGTTAAATTTGTGGATCAGTGTCACATTATGGCTTTTGTAAAACGTAACATACAGGAAATCTTCAAAAACATCAATCATATAAGGTGGGTCCATGGCAGTCTCTATCAAAACAAATGTCCAGTATTTAATTTTCTTCTTTATGTGTAAAATCATATTCATCTATATTTAAGAATGAAGCTTTTAAGTGATATTCAAATAATTCTGTCTACACACTGTTAAACTGTCGGACTACATGTCTGTCTTTTCCCTCCACATCAGCAGTTTCTATGGTCTGTTTTTTGGAATCTACCCAGTAAATCCGATTGTTAGGGTAATCTACAGTGATTCCATTGGGCCAGATCATGTTATCTTTAACAAGCACATTGCGACCACTGCCATCAAGGTTAGCACTCTCAATCTTTGGTGGATATCCACGATCAGTCCAGTAAATTTTCCTGTGGATGAAAAAAAAAATAATGGTTTTAATGGCTACATACCAAACCAGAAGTCTCTGTCGAGACTGAAGCTCTACTGGTTTGTACTTATAACAAATGAAGACAAAAGTAGCAGTTGGGACTTAAAACTTTACAACAGCAATAAATAAAATAATGATGCTTGATTGAGCTCTTTTTGTGGCAAGATACTGCAATAAGAATACAGCTGTAGGAGTAACTATTAATAAACTTTTAGAGTATTTACAGTTTTAGTAACCATGGCAACATCATTCCTCGAAATCGAAAATCGATAAAAAGAATTGTGTATCTTAGTGTAGTCTACTCGTGTGCCAAGTTATATTGAAATCAGACCAAAACTGTAGGAGGAGTAGCATTTTAGAGAAATTTCTATTTTTAGAAACAAAGGCAACACCGTTCATCAAAATCAAAAATCAATATATAGAATTATGTATCTTAGTGTAGTCTACTTGTGTGCCAAGTTATAATGAAATCCGACCAAAACTGTAGGAGGAGTAGCATATTGAAAGTATTTCATAGAAATTTCTATTTTTAGTAACTACGGCAACACCGTTCATTGAAATCTAAAATGGATATATAGTATTATGTATCTTAGTGTAGTCTACTTGTGTGCCAAGTTATATTGAAATCAGACCAAAACTGTAGGAGGGGTAGCATTTTGAAAGCATTTCACAGAAATTTCTATTTTTAGTAACAAAGTCAACACCGTTCATCGAAATCAAAAATCGATATACAGAATTATGTATCTTAGTGTAGTCTACTTGTGTGCTAAGTTATATTGAAATCAGACCAAAACTGTAGGAGGAGTAGCATTTTGAAAGTATTTCACAAAAATTTCTGTTTTTAGTAACCACGGCAACACCGTTCATCGAAATCAAAAATCGATATACAGAATTATGTATCTTAGTGTAGTTTACTTGTGTGCCAAGTTATAATGAAATCAGACCAAACTGTAGGAGGAGTAGCATTTTGAAAAATTGTTTACAGACAGACAGACAGACGGACGGACGCCGGACGCATTACTATCGCATAAGCTCTTCTGGTCTCTGACCAGTAGAGCTAAAAATCAGTTAAAATTGGTTAAATGGTTTGAGATGAGAAACTGAAAATGTTAGATACATGTATTTACAAATGAATGACGACTACAGATGTAAAACAGATACATATAGCAATAGGTCAGATCAGTGACTCGGGTGACCTAAAGACTGTGAAAAGGTTTATTTAATTGAATTTTAATTGACAGAATTCACACAAAACCTGCATTACAATATTATTACTATGACTGAAATACCCCAAATGTTTTTCTCCTTAATCAATAAAATTTACACAAAGAGATATAATGCAAAGTAAATCCTATGGAATGTTAGAGTTGTTTCCCTTACCCAAGTTCCGGATTGACAGCGATTGAATGTGGTTGGTTGAGATTGGAAACCACTGTTCTTTTCTTTCCTCCACTGTATGTTGCCATCTGTACTTTGTGTATCTGAGCATCTGTCCAGTAAATGTTCTTCCCCACCCAGTCCACAGCTAGACCTTGAGGCTCGGCCAGCTCAGAAATCACCTGACAAACAAGAAAGGTTAATGTTCTGTTTACTTAACATGGAGCTTATTTACCCTTAACACTGGAAATTTGGGAACAAGACTGGCAAGTGTACTGTGCACTACATTTCTGACTTGAATAAAGTTCAAATTATATCTATGTATATTATCATAAGAATGTTAGCTTTGAAAACTAAAGCAAGACCCTTCATTTGAAAAAAAAAAAATTGAATTCCCTTTACCCAAGAATACATGCTTTGTAGAAAGTTTGAATGATATTGGTCCAGTGGTTGTTGTGAAGAAGTCAAATATAAACCAGAAGTCTCTGTCGAGACTGTAGCTCTACTGGTTTGTACTTATAACAAAGGATGAGAAAAGAAGCCATTGTCATTAGACCAAAACTGTAGAAGGAGTAGCGTTTTAAAGGAATTTCACAGACATTTCTATTTTTAGTAACAATGGCAACATCATTCATCGAAATCAAAAACTGATGCACTATTTTAATATGTATATTAGTGTAGTCTACTTGTGTGCCAAGTAATATTGAAATAAGACCAAAACTGTAGACAAAAGTAGAAATAGTAGCGTTTAAAAGGAATTTCATAGAAAATTCTATTTTTAGTAACCATGGCAACACCGTTTATCGAAATCAAAAAACAATGCACTATTTTATGTATCTTAGTGTAGTCTACTTGTGTGCCAAGTTATATTGAAATCAGATTAAAACTGTAGGAGGAGTAGCGTTTTAAAGGAATTTCACAGAAAATTCTATTTTTAGTTACCACAGCAACACCATTCATTGAAATCAAAAACCGATTCATTATTTTATGCATCTTAGTATAATCTACTTGTTTGCCAAGTTACAGTGTATATTGAAATCAGATCAAAACTTGAGGAAAAGTAGCATTTTAAAGGAATTTCTCAGAAAATTCTATTTTTAGTAACCATGGCAACACCGTTCATCGAAATAAAAAACCGATGCACTATTTTCTGTATCTTAGTGTAGTCTACTTGTGTGCCAAGTTATATTGAAATAAGACAAAAACTGTAGAAGAAGTAGCGTTTTAAAGAATTTCACAGAAAATTCTATTTTTAGTTACCACGGCAACATCGTTCATCAAAATCAAAATCCGATGCACTATTTTATGTATCTTAGTGTAGTCTACTTGTGTGCCAAGTTATACTGAAATCAGACCAAAACTGTAGGAGGAGTAGCGTTTTGAAAAATTGTTTACAGACAGAAGGACAGACAGACGGACAGACAGACAGACAGACAGACGGACGGATGCCGGACGCATTACTATCGCATAAGCTCTTCTGGTCTCTGACCAGTAGAGCTAAAAAAGTTTACAGATGACAGAGAATAGAGGACACATGAGAAACAACACACAGATGCCCTACACTCTTCAATCAGAAAAGCTGATATGGCCTTCAACTCAGAAGAACTAAAACAAGACATTCTTCTGACCAAAAATACAAAACCAGTCAAGCTGATCAAATAACATAGTTGGGAAAATTTAAGCACCTCTTTCAAAACCCATCTCTTGATGAAAACTATAGAATTATTTTCAAGAAAAAAATTTCTGCACCAAATCAGGGCAGAGAGATAGTAGGATTTGGATATGTCATCCCCCCCTCCCCTGTTTATACTCTCTAACTAACAGATTACCTTTGTTGGAACTTGTCTTTTTCTTCTGGACGATTTATTTATTTCATAACGGTACAGAGTTGAGCGGTTTTGTGGACTGGTCTGTAGAGTGAAAAGGTTGAGTTCTCCATCAACCGTGGCATCTATGTCCATAGATATTATTTTTTCCTGAGAATGCTGTAAATGAACAAGAATTTCAAAATATTTATGATTATAAGTTTGAGAGAAGTATGATAAATGGATTAAAATATAGTAAAGATTATTTTTGTCGTTTCATATTCATTCAAATTCATATGTATTTTTACCTATGGATCTGTCTTTACTTTTCAAGTAAAGTTTCACAAAAACATATATCACATGATTGGAAATTTCAGCAATTATTTCTTTAAGCAGGTCATTTTGACAATTTAGTATTGTCATAAAAGATGTTAAATCTCCGGTGCCAAAATGAGCAGTTGGCAATATTCAATTTTAGCAAGCTTAACATTCTTGCTAATCATGTCAAAATTGAACCCCTGATTAGTTTTCTGCTTATATGATACAGTAAATCATTTAGTATGAACACATATATTGCCAACTCATGGATGTAGCAAAGTTATCTTTGATCCCCAGCTATATAAATTTAACGAATTCCTTATACAGATTTACCAAGCAATTTCATAGGTCCCACTGACTTCGTTTGGCAGAGTTTTACTGACTATAATTTTGGGGTTTAAAAGATATCTACAGTTTGTTGAATTTCATTGAGATTTTTTCAGAAGCTAGGAGCTTCTCTGTCATTAGAGGATTCTTGTTGAATTTCATTGAGATTTTTTCAGAAGCTAGGAGCTTCTCTGTCATTAGAGGATTCTACAGTGTATATGATTAAAAGATCACTGACCTCATTCACACTGAGTGGCTTTTCACCTCCTCCTTTCCCCACACCAGCTTTGATGATTTCAGATTCGTGTGCCAATAGAATGTCCGGCTTTGGCCCTGCAATTTAAGTTGCCAATTAAGAACTTACATTTGTGGAAGAGGCACCTTTGGTCATCATAACTATGGACTTGTCTGCTAAATACTCAGGAGCAGAGAAAAAGATTTTTAAAGAATAAATACAAATTCATTATATAATCAACAGAACCATCTCAGAACTAAGATGTTGCATACATGTATATAACTGTATTCATATTTTTACATTTGCACTGAAAGCAACATAGTCAAACATAAAAATTCTACACAAGTTCCATGTTGCTTATTCTATTTATAATCATCAGATCTGAGTTCTGCTCTACTTCTTACCCTTGGCGTAACATGTTGGAATGTTTGTCCCCATCAGATAACCTTTGGTGAAGTTGACCTCACAGGAACAGTTGGCTCTCTGTACGCTGTACTCCTTGACCACCTCACACTGTTGTGGACACACTCCCCAAGACTTACACTGGTCAAACTCTGAAAGCAAGACAAACAATGGGTTCAGGTTTCAGATTCACATGTACATACGAAAAAATATTTTTTGAGTAATGAAATATATTTTTAGCCTAAATTAAAATGTTATTTGAACTGCGAAAAAAAGGCATTTATGTTTACTGATTTACTATTACTTTAGCTTGTTAATGCTTATGCTGTAGGTGTTCCTCTTTGTCCTCAGTAAGGAAAATGCTAAGATATACTACACTTACCAACACATGAAAAGCCATCATCCTGTAGAGCAAAGCCCTTTTTACATGAGCATTTATATCTGTCTAGTGAGGGGTAGTAAGTACACAGATGTTGGCAATTGTTTGTAGAACAGTGCATCTCAGATCCTGTAAAACAAACAATAGGCTTTTTACATCAGTGCAAATGAGTTTTCAGATCATATATGTACATACCTGTCTGAAACATTCAAATTCATCATTACAGAGAAAAATAGGTGTACTTAGCATGATAGAATGTCAGACTTGTGACATGACCCGGCGAGTTTTCCTTTGAAGTCAAGCATACTGTAACTGCGATACAGAACACTTTTTGTGGGCGTTTCTTATGCAAATGAGCAGAAACTGTACTGTATCTTCAAAATATCAACGATACAGTACGGTTTATTTTTAGCAATGACGGAAAGCTGAATCTGTATACCGACACAAGAATCGTTCAATTCCCATGAAAGCACTGTTAGTATTTACTCAAAATTTGAGATGATTGAATTAAGAATAAAATTTTACAACGTAAAGTTATTAGTGTCGGGCTCAAAAATTTTAGATAGGAGGGAGGGGGACAATTCACAAATGATTACTTCCCCCCCCCCAAAAAAAATAAATAAAAGGAAACTCTTATATTTCGTGGGGGGTGGGGGGTGGGGGGGTTAGATTTATAACCAACCAAGACACTTTGTGGTGCTATCGTTACTTGTTGATAAATTAAAAAGCGTATGTAAACAAGTTTAGCAAAAATCATTAACGAAAGCTAAAAATAAACCAGAAGTCTCTGTCAAGACTGTAGCTCTACTGGTTTGTACTTATAAAAAGAATGAGAAAAGAAGCCATCGCCATCAGACAAAAACTGTAGAAGGAGTAGCGTTTCAAAGGAATTTCACAGACATTTCTATTTTTAGTAACAATGGCAACACTGTTCATCGAAATCAAAAACCGATGCACTATTTTACGTATCTTAGTGTAGTCCAATTGTGTGCCAAGTTATATTGAAATCAGACCAAAATTGTAGGAGGAGTAGCGTTTTAAAGGAATTTCACAGGAAATTCTATTTTTAGTAACCATGGCAACACCATTCATCGCAATCAAAATCCAATGCACTATTTTATGTATCATAGTGTAGTCTACTTGTGTGCATTGTAATACTGAAATCAGACCAAAACAGTAGAAGGAGTAGTGTTTTAAAGGAATTTCACAGAAAATTCTACTTTTAGTAACAATGGTAACACCGTTCATCGAAATCAAAAACAGATGCACTATTTTATGTATCTTAATGTAGTTTACTTGTGTGCCAAGTTATATTGAAATCAGACCAAAACTGTAGAAGGAGTAGCGTTTTAAAGGAATTTCTCAGAAAATTCTATTTTTAGTAACCAAGGCAACACCATTTGTCGAAACCGATGCACCATTTTATGTATCTTAGTGTAGTTTACTTGTGTGTCAAGTAATGTTGAAATCAGACCAAAACTGTAGAAGAAGTAGCGTTTTAAAGGAATTTCACAGAAAATTCTACTTTTAGTAACCATGGCAAAACAGTTCATTAAAATTGAAAACTGATGCACTATTTTATGAATCTTACTGTAGTCTACTAGTGTGCCAAGTTATACTGAAATCAGATCAAAACTGTAGGAGGAGTAGCATTTTGAATGATTTTCACAGAAATTTCTATTTTTAGTAACAATGGCAACACTGTTCATTGAAATCAAAAACCAAAATACAGAATTATGTACCTTTGTGTAGTCTATTTGTGTGCCAAGGTATACTGAAATCAGACCAAAACTGTAGGAGGATTAGCATTTTGAATGATTTTCACAGAAATTTCTATTTTTAGTAACCATGGCAACTTCGTTCATCGAAATCAAAATCCGATACACAGAATTATGTATCTTAGTGTAGTCTACTTGTGTGCCAAGTTATATTGAAATCAGACCAAAACTGTAGGAGGAGTAGCATTTTGAAAAATTGTTTACAGACAGACAGACAGACGGACAGACGGACGGACGCCGGACGCATTACTATCGCATAAGCTCTTCTGGTCTCTGACCAGTAGAGCTAAAAAAGAAACTCATAGGAGGGTTGAGTGGGAGGCACCATTGAGTGCTGGGATCCCCTTTGGTTACTTTACATTTTATTTAAAACATGAAGGTAAAATACTCCTCCTCTCCCCCCCCCCCCCTCCCCCCTGCTTTCCTTTCATCTGTTTACTTCAATTTTTTAATATTACGACAGGTGGAGGACATTGTCAGACATTTCTTTCAGAATACGTTTTCCCCAAAGTTTTTTTGTTTCAAAAACTTTCCCACATGATTCTTATATATTAAAATGTTTTGCATTAAATCGTAGCTTAAATTAACAACAACAAAAAATTCAGCAACAACTGAATAGAGAGGAAAAAAAAACCTGTCGCAATCAAATCTAATTTTTTTTTTTTTTGAAAACAAATTATATAATGCATCCCCTAGATAATATTTTTAAAATGATAAATACCTGCATGCACATCCACCTCTCTCGGCATTTCAGTTGCAAATGCTTAAAATGGGATAATAAATCAACTTTCTGCAAAATCATCTGATTGGTTGAGAGATATGTACCCAAATACGCATGTAAATTAGTGAGGTCATTAGAAAGGTCATGTCACAAGTCATTTAGAATACTCGTTTCCTATTGTATCAGAGAAACAGGGCGGGGCCCGGCTCGAGCTATCGCTCTCGCCTCAAGCCCCGCCCTGTATCTCCGATACAGTAGGAAACTCGTACTCTAAATATAACTTAATGCTTGGAAAAAATGAAAAATAAAACCTGTGGGAAAAATCGTTAAAATATCATTCAATGAAAACTACCGAATGCCAAGTAAGCACTCTATAGGACATTAACAACCATTGCATTTCCACTTGCAC
Organism: Saccostrea cuccullata; assembly: GCF_032062105.1. Classification (NCBI taxonomy): domain Eukaryota; kingdom Metazoa; phylum Mollusca; class Bivalvia; order Ostreida; family Ostreidae; genus Saccostrea; species Saccostrea cuccullata. The sequence continues at coordinate 197,855 of NW_026922785.1, read as the reverse complement.
TATTGTTTGTTAAGCAGTAGCTATTATAATTAAAGGTAATAAATGTATAATAATTTTGAATGAAATGTAACCTATATAATAGAGGAATTGTATTATTGATTTACTTACTGCATAGAGCTGGGCTTTCATCATCATTTATAAAGCAGTCATTTTTCTTATCACAGACTTTTGACATGGGAATACACTCTGATGTGTTCTTGCACATGAACTCATTTAGAGAACATCTCTCAGTTTTACCTACAACAGACAATTAATTAAACACCTCTATTTTTCTCTGTTCATTGTCTAAGTAATACGTATTAATTTTTCATTTGGATAAGAAATATGGGAGCCTGGTATTTCATTACTTACACCTGCGTTCGTCTGAGCCATCTCCGCAGTTATCAATGCCGTCACAGCGCTGGTTGGCAAATATACAGATGTGGTTGTTACATTTAAATCGGTCCTCTCCACAGATAAATTTCTCTGAAAATAAACATCCCATCAGAGAAAGCAAAGAAACTACCGGTACAAGCTGGAAAAGTTTACACTCGTTATACACGTTTTTCCCCTTTTAACAATGAAAGTTATTTTAGTACTGGACTATAATTTGGTCAAACACATACCTTTTATTGACTAAATAATTTTTACTTGGTTACTCATTAAAGATATGCTACTTAATAGTTATTTTATATATTATATGAATATGAATAACATACTACAGTGATGTGTTTCTTCATCTGACCCATCAGAGCAATCATTTTCTCCGTCACACTGCCAGGAGTATGGCACACAAGCACCAGTACCACATTTAAAGCCCCCAGCACATTCTTCTAGTGAAAACAAATTCTTGATTAAGTCCACATGGATATTTTCAAATGTATTTATAGACCTATTCAGTTTTTTACTATTTCAGCAAACCTTGGGGGCAGTTAATTTCATCCTCTCCCGCGGGACAATCAATCTCACCATCACAGTGCCAGGACTTCTGTATACACAGACTGTTACAGGAAAATTCTGTGTCAGGATTACAGACATGGGCTGTAAACAGAAATACACATGAATATAAGGATAAATCAGATATCTATAACTAATTAGTTGCATAATGATAAATCTTATGTAACTTGTATACTAATAACCTACTTTGTTTACAACTCTTTATACTCATTAAAGTTGGATACTAGTAACATCCTATATTGATAATCCATTTTGTTTACAGTAATATACTGATAACCCACATTATTATTCTTCAGAATTATACAGTCAATCTGATTGGTTTAGAGCAGGTCACATGCAAGGAGACAATTTGGTGATGTCTCCCCCATCTGAAGGGTGACAACTGTATTGATTACTGATAACTTACTCACGTTACTGCTGTTTACTAATAAGTTACTCATGTTACAGCTGTTTACTGACAATTTACTCTTGTTAGAGCTACATGTATTTACTAATAACTAACTCATGTTAATGACTGTTTACTGATAACTTACTCATGAATGTTATAGCTATTTCCTGATAACTTACTCATGTTACGTCTATTTACTGATAACTATTAATATTAGGGCTGTTTACTGATAACTTACTCACATTACAGTTGTTTACTGATAACTTACTTATGTTACATCTGTTTACTGATAAGTTACTCATGTTACAGTTGTTTACTGATAACTTACTAATGTTACAGCTGTTCACTGATAACTTACTCATGTTACAGCTGTTTACTGATAACTTACTCACATTACAGCTGTTTACTGATCACATACTCATGTTACAGAAGTTTACTGATAACTTACTCATGTTACAGTTGACCTCATCACTGCTGTCCTCACAGTTGAACTCGCCATCACATCTGTACGACTTGTGTATACACCGTCTATTGGCACAACGGAACTCGGCCTCAGAACAGTTCCGATAGTCTTCTGAAACACATAAAACCAACAATACCCTGAATATTTTCTTTTTTACATCTTATGATATCCAACTGCTGTTAATACTGGTAATTCATTTACAAAGAGCTAGTTAGAACAGGCGTTATAAAGCCATTTGTTCAAAAGAATTTTTAAGTGAGCTTATCTGTCAATGTACTGCAAAAACCAACATTATTTATTTTTCTCTTATGTAAAGAGCAAAATATTCTTATAAAAATAACAAAAAGCTTAAATAAGTCTCTTAATGCTGAAATCTTCAAAAGGGATAACTTACAAGTCCTTGAAATAAAATTTTGGTGTGGCATTCTTCCTTAATAAAACCACAGAACAAAAATCTAACAAATATATGCCCTAAGTGTTCTGACACTCCAGGAGTTTTCATATTTAGCTGTTTAACAAAACAAATAAAGCAAAAATAAAAACATGTTGACCATAATCTTCACTGCTGAATTATTCTCAGTATTCTTGTACTTACCACCCTTACAGTACTTTTCATCTGAGCCATCATGACAGTCTTTGTCAAAATCACAGCGCCAGACTTTAGAGATACACTGTCCACTCTCACACTGCCACTGAGTCTCATTGTCACATTTCCTATCTGTAAACAAATTAACAAGTTAATAATCACAGTAATTAACTCAGCTATGAGGTAAATACATGTAGATCATTTTTCTTTTTTTTCTCTGAAAATTAATTTGAAAGACCTTAAAAGATTTTTTTAATTCAATTGAAGTCCTCATAAAACTTCAATTTTATGTTTTATAAAACATTGAAACCTTATTGTGCTACAATGCTGAAATATTTAAATGTTGATATATGGGATATATCTTAAATAACCTTAATTCTGCATTAAATGGAAATGCTTGCAAAAAAGATTCGATTACATGAAGTCTTGCTATTCTAACTGAGTTCTTTAGAAAATGAATGTTCCTTAACATATATATCACTCTGGGACATAACAAAAAATTTTGTAAGCTAGACACATATTGTTTAATACTTGGAATTCTACAGAGTCCCTTACCACAGATATCTGGACTCTCGTCAGATCCGTCAGGGCCACAATCGGCGTCTCCGTCACACTGCCATGACTCGGGGTAACAGCGTCCTGTCTCGTTACACTTCACAAAGCCAGCCTTACAGTTCTCCAGGGTACAGTTCGCCGCTTCATCCGAGCCATCGTGGCAGTCCTGGTCACCGTCACACCACCACACGTACGAGATACACTGACCATTGGCACATTTAAACATGTTAGAGTCACATTTCTGATTGGCTGAAACAGATAAGTCAAGGTAAGTCAAATTATCCATGGTTGCATGGGTAGGTTCCATAGACTTCAATATATTATGTTAACTTTGTGGAAGTTCTTGTCAGTGCCCATATAATCAAAAGTCACTTTTTATGAAATTTTGATGATGGAAAAGCTGATGATGAATAGTATGACACTTACTACACTTGATACTGTGCAGCTCAGGATTACAGCTTGGATTCTCACACAGATCGGGGCTGGGAATACACTTAGACTCATTCACACATTTAGTAAAACCAGGAAGACACGTGAAATTTCCTGAAACGGGGAATGTGGACGTCACCCAAAACCGTGCAAAATAGTCACAGATAAAATCATTATTTTCGCCAACACAGTTGGTAGATTAGTATTATATGTAATTGGATGACAAAACAGACAATACAATTTAAGGAGAAAAGTTATTCCATCATAAGAATTCAAACATCAACAGATGTCTGCAGGTTAAATAACAGAAGTTACAGAGAGTAGAGTGTATCAAACTTAATACAAATTACAGGTGTATTTGTGCCCCTAACTTACGGCAGACAAACGGGTTCTCGTCCCACCCATTGTCACACTGGGGGGTCCCATCACAGATCTCCACCGGATTGACACAGTCCTTAGCGTCCTTACTGCCATTGTGTGCACACTTAAACTCTCCAGGCACAGAACAAGGGTATTCATCTGTAAAAATTAAAATTTACCTCACATTACAATCATTTAACAATTTGTTAACATCCCTAGAAGTTTTTTCAATTCATCTGTGTAGAACCCTTGTGCAGTGAGCTGTTCCAATATGAAACATACAACAATGTACATGTATACTTCAATACCAGTAATTCAATATTGTAAACCAACTATTATTCGAGATTCATCAGTTTGAAATCAATCGGCAACAATTAATTTTCGCAACTGAGGGAGCATTCTCTACAAAGGGAAATAGTATTTGGTTCAATAAATATTTGCAATTTAAAGAAGGTCGAGAAACTCGCGAATATTTCTCGCACACGAATAAAAGTTGGTTTACAGTATCTAATCCTATACATAACCTTCTTTACAAATTTTTTTAAACAGGCATAAACATAACCAATAAAATGTCTTTCTTTATCAGTATGGTAATTAATGTTAGCAGCTATTGCAGGAAAAAAATATACAACCCCTTAAATGAGTTATGTATTTTTCTCAAATTGCTGCAATGTTAATTTCCATACTAATGTCCAAAGAAAACATTATACTGTTTAATATTTATTACAGGTTCTACAACAATTAGGAGCTGCCAGAACTTACCACAATCATGTGGCTCATCAGAACCATCCTCACAGTCATATACTCCATCACACTTCCACCAGAAAGGGATACACTTAGAACTCCTCTTACAGTAGAACTGGGAACTATAACATTTACAAAGTTGGAATTTCACATACTTCACTTTAAATGACTTGAAATCAAAAGCATTGTGAGAAGCGTTAATATACAGTGTTCATACTGACCTTGTACAGTTCATGATGCAGGATCGATTATCCTCGGCCAGGTAATGGTTCTCAGGGCAGGCGCAGACTTTGGTCAACCCCGACCTGCTGGGCTTCAGTAAACAAAGATGCTCACATCCTCCATTGTTATAACAGGGGTTAACTCCCTTGGCTGCAAAAAAAATTACATCACCATATATAACATTAAAATTCCTATACAGAGAGAAAGAATGATCCATTAATTAAAATTTTGCATTCAAGCTGATAGAAAACAAAAAGTTCAAACCTGTCTGTTTCATCTGATGAAACACATGGATTCCCATCGGTCGATGAATCACAGTGGCCACTGGTTTTCTCTCTTTCCCGGAAAATTTGTGAGCAGTCTCTATCTTCATCCTCTCCCAATCAGTCCAGAACAGGTGGTCCATAAAGGTGGTCATGTCAAACACATGGGGGACATTGGAATCAATGACCACATGTCGATTACTACCGTCAAGGTCTGCCATCGCAATGTAATCCAGGTTGGCGTCTGCCCAGAAGATTTTCTCCGTGACATAATCAATCGTGAGGGCGTTGGGCCAGGAGAGATCTCGGTGGATGATCCGCTTGACATTAGTGCCATCCATATGGGCAGAGGAAATGTGGGCTTCATTTCCCCAGTCAGTGTAGAACATCAGTCCTTTAGCAGGGAAAACTTCCAAGGCCCTAGGCTCCTTTAATAAAGGTTTTAATCAGAAATCAAGTAACATTTGAAAAAGAATATTAAAAGGGATATAGTCCCATCCTCTGAAGTAGGCAAGATAATATAATCCTAAGACTTGTGAAAATTATCATCCTTGTCTATTTGAGTAATTGTAAGTTTACAATAGGAAAATTTTCTTTGCCTCTTTATTTATCTTCAGAAACCTTAATATCAGACATTCTGGTAGCTTTATAACTTACACTATCTGTCATTTGAATTATAAAACCTGTACTTTCTTTATCAATAACCTTCTTTGATTAACAATGATAACAGTACCTGTAACTCTTTGTCAATAAGGACTTTTCTGTACCATCCATTGAGTCGGGACACCTCTATGGTATCCTTAGTTTTGTCACACCAGTAAATGTTCCTGCCGACCCAGTCCACAGCAATGCCATCAGGGTTCCTCAGGGTGGTATTATGTATCACCTGAAATAAACATGCACATTAACTCACTGACTCAGAGCCATATTAACAAGCGGAATCAAACATACTTTATACTAATTTATTAACATTAAAATGTTCTAGTAAATCACCATCATATTGAACATCAAGTAATTCTTATAAAATAATCACTAGCAAGATTTCTGGAAACATTTCCAAATAGCAACATACAATGTAGTTTCCACCAACATCTAATAATACTAAGTACATGTACATGTGTATGTGAATTTGACACCTACTTATATAAACTTAAGTTTAAACAAATGCATTATGCAGGTACACATTTATGGCCAATGTACATGTATTTGTCATGATATTGTACTCACAGTGACCTTCTGGTCAGTAATGTTCAGTCGACTGATTTTACTCATGGTGGCCGTGATTTCTGACCAGTATATCATCTGGTCTCGGTAGTCGAAGTCAATAGCCACAGCGTTATTCAGGTCATGTAGAATTAGTTTCTGGTAACCAGTAAAGCTGATGTTCCTGATGTAGAAACCATTAGCCAGAATCAAATAGGGCTTCTCAGCTACAAAATAACAAACACCAAGCTACTAAATAAGATACACCAAGCTACTAACTAAGATACACCAATACTACACTCTTAGTATGAGGTGATAAAAAAATAGAAAATAAGTAAGATGAGAGCTTACATCCAGTGACTTTGCAGGTCTTCCCATCCTCTGCTAGTTTGAATCCCTCTGCACACCGACAATGATAACTCCCAACAGAGTTTACACAGAAGTGTGAGCAGGGGTACAGAGTCTTACATTCATCCACATCTGACAAAAACATGAAAGAAAATCTCAATGTTTACATGTATGTAGGGAAATATTTCCCTTGAATCATTTTACATGATATTTACAGCTTCGTATATTTCAAAAAATTATGTTTGTAAATAATCTGAGCAATAATCATGCAATTATAAAACTATTCTCATCAACTTATGTATCACAACATATACATAAATATTCCTTGATTTGTAACAGGCCTACCTTTACAGTGATGTTGATTGTCCTCCAGCTCATAACCGGGATGACAGGTGCACCTGTACCCAATCTTCAGCTCCGTACAGTTATGGTGACAGATTTTGAAAAATGGGGAGGTAGCTTGTACACCGTCCCTCTTTGCTTCTTCCATAAATTTACATTCATCAAAATCTACAAGAAAAAAAGACATTAAAAATTTTAAACAACAAGAGGCCCCTGGGCCTTATAGGTCACCTGAGCATTATTCAACAACTTCCCAGTAACTGAATTTGATCCATGTTTTAAGCCAGATGCTATAGCATTTACAATTTGGTCATCATAACTATACACTTAGCAGTTCCTTAGTTTGGTTACTTTATACCCATAGGCAGGGTAGGGGAACAAAAAATGCATTTCAACTAATCAGTAATATTCAGCAAAAATCAGTAGTGCCGCTACCACACATGAACCCTTGACTCTTAGGCCTAGATCCACACATTGCACTATTTTTGGAAAGGCATACTTGCTTCTCAAAAATATTTGATTAATACCAAGGAGCACATTTCAAACAATTCATTCATTTTCAGTACATAAGTACAGCCTCCCCCCCCCCCCCCCACTATGGTACAACTGACCCTGGGGCCTTGAAATTTACAATTCTTGAAGATTAGGGATTGCTCATAACTATATAGGTAATTCACCTAGGAGAAAAGAAGAAAATATTCAAAGATTTAATGTTTTTTCACTATACATGTATAATCAATACAGCCCCGCCCTAACACCAGAATCCCTAACCCTGGGGCCATAAAATTCACAATTTTGGCAGAGGCACTTTTGCTCATCATAACTATGTACTTACTTATTTTATTTAATATCCAGGAGAAAAGAAGATTTTCAAAGAATTCATGTATTTCCTCTATATAATCAATAGAGCCCCACCCTGACACCAGAAACCCTGACCCTGGGGCCATAAAATTCACAATTTTGGTAGTGGCACTCTTGCTCATCATAACTATGTACTTAGTTAGTTTATATAAAACCTAGGAGCAGAGAAGAAGATTTTCAAAGAATTCATGTATTTTCACTATATAATCAATAGAGCCACACCCTAAAACCAGAACCCCTGACCCTGGGGCCATAAAATTCACAATTTTGGTAGAGGCACTCTTGCTCATCATAACTATATACTTAGTTAAATCATATAAAATCTAGGAGCAGAGAAGAAGATTTTCAAAGAATTCATGTATTTTCAATACATAATCAATAGAGCCCCACCCTGACACCAGAACCCCTGACCCTGGGGCCATAAAATTCACAATTTTGGTAGAGGCACACTTGCTCATCATAACTATGTACTTAGTTAGTTTATTTAATACCCAGGAGCAGAGAAGAAGATTTTCAAAGAAATAATGCATTTTCACTATATACTTATTTAGCCCCACCCTAGTACAAGAACCCCTGACCCCAGGGCCATGAATTTCACAATTTTGGTAAAGGACTCAATGCTGATTACAATCATGCAAACAGTTTGACTGCTTGATGTCCAGGAGTAAAGAAGAAGATTTTTGAAGATTGCATTAATTTTAGTGGTTTTGGCCCCACCCCCCAGGCCCCAGGGGGGCAGGGATCATGAAATTCACAATTTTTGTTCCCCTTCACCCATAGATGCTTTGTGCCAAATTTGGTTGAAATTGGTTCAGTGGTTGCAGAGAAGAAGCTGAAAATGTTCAAAAGTTTACGACCGATTGACGACGAACGACGAACGACGTACGACGAACGACGGACGACGACAGACAAAAACAGATAGCAATAGGTCACCTGAGTGACTCAGGTGACCTAAAAATGCCCCCCCCCCCCAAAAAAAGAAAGACTTCATCAAGAAGGAAGGCAATTAAATTTCAGAAGCAAATTGGTATACATACATGTACAATTGAATCACTACTAAGTGGCTAAACTTCATTTATTTAGATTTAAGGATCCTTCAATACACATCAGCCTATATATAAATTATCAAGTCACAAACAATGTGGACAAGTATCACTGCTACATCTATAAGTGTCTACTTACTGCAGGTTGGAGCTTCATCTGAGTTATCCCCACAATCATCTTGTCCATTACAAACAAGGGAATCATTCAGACATTTATCATTGTGACACCGGAAGTCACACTTGACCGGTTTCTGGGTACAGTTTGCGTTCTCGTCAGAATGGTCGTAACAGTCTGGAAATCCATTGCACACCAATGTCCTGTTGATACAGTTGTGATGTTGCTGGCATTGAAATTCACCCACGGCACATCCTTTGGCTATTAAGACAAATTTGACACAAAGTTCCTATTAATTGGTAGCCCAGTTGCTGGATAAATTTTTTTTATTAGTTTAACAGTATGATGTGTTACGAAACTCAGCAGAATCAAAACAGGTTTATATTCTGGAATATAATGTAATTCCTTGTGATAACTACTTCTAGCTCCATAGACAATGTTTAGGAATGGACATATTACTTACAACAGAATGGGGGCTCATCACTGTTATCTAGGCAGTCATTATCCGAGTCACAGTAAAATATCTTCTTCACACATTTCCCATTCTGACATTGAAACTCATCGTCACTGCAAGCCATTGGTTCTGTAAAACAAAAACAATCATTTATCACATTATAACAATCCAATTACATGTAACAGAAATTGTAATCATTAGTAACCAGCACAACAGTTTAAAAATCAAAAGCCTGAAAGGCTTCAATGGCGTTGAACAAGAGAAACAATTTCAAAAGATCTGAAGATAGGTCAAGTGAGTGACTCCAGTAACATAATAATAAAATAAAAAATAGTCTTAACACAAATACAGTGAGGGCCTTATGTCCTGGTCAGAATGAAGTAGGGTTCGAATTGACCAGACATTGTCAGAAATGTTCATGCTCAATATCAATCTAATTTCTTTTCAGTCAATCAAAGACCTATGAAGAGTTTCATAAATTTATATATTATTCTTTCTAATTGCCATTTTCAGAGCATTGTTCTAAACTACAACCATGACTCCTCTGTTACAAGTACGATCGACTTACGATAGGGCGCAGTAAACAAATGGAGGAAATGGAAAAATACAGTAATTCTGGTCAATATCATCGGTTGTTCGGATAATATTGGATTGAAGATTGTAAAAGTAAAGCTAAGATTAAGAAATTCAATCTTTAGAGTCTGGTGGTATTCATGTTTATTTTGTAATTATTTAACCATCTTTAAGGCTGTTTGTATTACAGTAATCGGTCCCAAAATGTTATTCATGTCATTCAATGCACCCTCTCTGTAGAAATTCATCCGCAGCAACCATAACGTTTTTCTTGCGTAAAAATTAAACATAATACCGTTGTTTTGTAGTAGAATTAATTGAATATACAATTGATTTAATTTTATATTCAAGCTATTATTCATTGTGAACGTTTTAAAAGAAATTGGTTTACAGCTGCAGCCTGCTGCTATTTTCTATTGTGGATGCATCCACTGACACATTCGGTCGCGTAAGTCTGACTGATCACTAGATGACGATCGAGCTTCGCTCGATGCCATAAAAAATCAAAAAACAATTACAAATCCTAGTGACATGTGATTCGCAAGCAATTTACATATTAAGTGATTCACTGGAGTACTTTTACATAAATGATTGAGAGGGTTCCTTTTATACCTACCACAACCGTTAGCCATGTCTTCATCCTCACTGTTTGGACAATCGGCGTCCCCGTCACAAAGCCAGTCTTTTGATATACAGCGGTATGTGGAGGTACACAGAAACTCGTCCGCCTTACAGGTCCTGTTGTTGTCTATATCAATCATAAAAACAAACTTATATTTAACACATTATTTAGTAATACAGAATACTTATGATCCTTCCCTTTCTAATCTAAATGTCTTTCATTAAAACTAGAGTGATGAAAGTGTCTGTTCTGACTTTACGATGAATACATTTGTAAACTTAGATTTCTGGGATTACTTAATGGACATGACTATGTCTCTACAGAAAAAAATAATTCTAAAAATGTTCAATGTCCATTCTGATTCCTGACTGCCTGGTCTACTTACTACAGACATCACTGGACTCGTCTGTTCCATTGATACAATCTGGGTGACCATCACACTCCCACGATTTAGGTATACATGTCCCCTCAGAACATTTAGTCATACTGCTATCACATTCATCCTCTAAAAGTAGTGAAAAAATTAAATTAGATCCGTACAGAAAGCACTGCATTCTCATATATCTCTTCTGTGTACAGATGATACTAATATCATCAATGCATTTTAAGGCAAAAAAAGTATAATTAATTCTTAATGAAATTTTCAAATTTATCAATCAAACATTAAGTAGTTTCTGTAAAGATTTAGTTCTATTTTCAAGATACATGAAATTCAGTTTCATAGATTACTGATAGACAAATGTGAGTAGCATTTAATCACAAATTCCATACCACAGTTGACTTCATCTGATTTGTCTGGGCAATCATTGTCAAAGTCACATTTCCAGGCACTGGGAATACAGCGATCGCCAGACTTACAGTGGAACATGTCAGGGCCCTTACATTCCGCTTCTGTAAAAATAAAAACAAATGTCTGTGATACACAACTACATGCATCAATTGAAACAACCTGTTCTTTTTCATGATCCCTGCAGTCATATAAAACATGGGAACCATGGGTAAAATCACTTTGTGTCTGACGTCAGTGGGTGGGACTATGAAATTGACATGGTAGGTCTCATGTAATTTAAAGCTTTTAGACAACATTTTTTTAAAAGCAATACTTACAATTTTATTTCACCATGAAATGTAAATTTAAGGAATCACTGTCTAGTTATTAGAGTATGCCAGGGACATCAATGATAGTTGGAAACATACACAGGATAATTTATGCATAATGGGCTTCACCCATTATGCAAATTATCCCATGTTTCCAACTATCTTTGATGCCCTGGCATACCCAACAAACTAGACAGTGATTCCTTTTAAAATAAATCCTGTATTCCATACGCTTTATCAATAAAAATATTTATATTTCAAGCATATCAGACACAGACTAATTTACGTGTTTTTCTATTTTATTAACAAATGTCTAATTACTTGATCCAGAGCAGTTCTTTTCATCCTCTCCATCTGGACAGTCTTGTTTACTGTCACAGATCCAGGACTCCATGATACAGGTTGAGGTGGTGTTACATGAGACCCAGCGAGCAGCATCCTCATGATGAATTGCAGAGCAGTTCAAATCTTCAAAGAAATTTAACTGATTTAACAAATCTTGATGACTCAAAAATGTAATAAATTCAGCTGAATAACCCCAGTCTTTTCTTTAGGTTGATTTTTTTTAACTTTTCTACAGCAAGTACTTGCATTTTATTCAACACATAGTCAACTACAATACATTATTTCTTTAACTCGTAACCTTGTAATCAAAATTAGTTTTGAATCATCTATCAACTGACCACATCCGATTTCGTCCGAATTATCGTCACAGTCAATATCCATGTCACAGTGGTACTTTCTGTTGATGCACTGCTTGTTCCTACACTGGAACTCGGTATCTTTGTTACACTGACAGTCCATCTCATCCGAGCCGTCCAGACAGTCTAACTTCCTGTCGCACTGCTTCCCAAACGGAATACACTGGTAGTTGTTACAGGTGAAATACTGAGAGTGACAGTGCTCCTTATCTATACACAAACAACATGTGACATCTATTGACCATGCACGTATGTACAATTTAAAATGAATACCATTAATTATACAGTATTAAGTAAAAAATAGTACCAATATGAGTAAAACTTACTGCAAACAGCCGCGGATTCATCACTTTGGTCTAGACAGTCTGGAACTTTATCACAAGTTTGAGTGATATTGATGCATCTTGTTGCATCATGACACAGGAAGTCGGTAACTCTACAGTTGGTGATGGTCTCATTTTCTGTTAAAGTATTTGACAGGATAAGATGAAGAGGGGGCAATCAAAATGACTGAGCTTTAACAAACACCTTATGTAATGTAAAATCTTACTTGCACATCGAACTCCGTCATTAAGTAGAAAGTAAGAGTCATTACAGGAGCAGACAGCATATCCTTTCACCACCTTACACTTCTGAGAACATCCTGCATTCAAGCACGGATTCTGTGTACCTGTAGAATATTAATACAAACTTCATTAGGACCTTCTTCATAGCACAATTTCAATCTTGCACAAGCATTATCCGTTCATTAAAGAAAGAGGTCAAGAACTTAATATACTGCAGAATTGTCAGTATTCATGGAGTGAAATAATCAACCCTTACCTCAGAATGATATCACATCACCAAGTGACCCTTAACCAAATTTACATCAAAACACTGGTTCATTAAATCCTCTGGTTAGGATAGTTACCCATAAAAATGTCCCTCATAGAGAAAAAGAATTTTGACTGCCTCAGAACATCCCCCCCCAAATTTAAATGATTCCATGATATAGTCTCTGAGTATAAAAAATTTAAAACCCCTGACTTACAATCATTGGCATCCTTGGCAAATACAGTAATTCCCATTGGTTGTCTGTTGAGATTTTTGCTGAGGAAGGCGTAGTCATTGCTGTCGTACTTGTTAACTCGGACGACGGCGTGGAGTAACCAGTCCGTCCAGTAGAGGTGATCTCCATACAGGGCCAGACCAAAGGGATGCTGGGGGATCGAGGTCATCACCACCTGTATACACATTGTATTATGTCATACACAGGATCAGCGTTTTACAATGATCACATTAAATATATCTCAGTAAACATTTTTCTCACTTAACTGTCATGATTTTAATACTGGTTTGCAGCATAACTATAATAATCTTATATTTGGGTACATCTGAAAAGTGTGTAAAAAAAATGCTGGATGATTTCACTTACCACTCTGTGATTTCCGTCAAAGTCACATCTCTCGATCTTGTCCAGACGAGCATCTATCCAGTACAGCAGCTGTTCCTTATGATCTATGGCCAGTCCATTAGGTGTACTGATGTCTGATTTGATGATATACTGAGCACTATAACCACTGACGAGCATCTATCCAGTACAGCAGCTGTTCCTTGTGATCGATGGCCAGTCCATTAGGTGTACTGATGTCTGATTTGATGATGTACTGAGCACTATAGCCACTGAAGAAGGCCCTCTGAATACCAGGCTGACTGCTGTGCCAGTTTGTCCAAAACATGCGTCTACAAAACAGTGTCAAAGCTGTAAGATATTCATATCTTTTAAATAGAAATGTCAAGTTTCCTTGTTTTAACATGCAAAAGTGAGATTTAAAATCATAGATTGTGATGCTTATTTTCTATATATGTTCTACCCCCGCAAAATTGTTTCCACATAAGTTTCAGCTTTCCTGGCCCAGTGGTTCTTGAGAAGAAGATTTTTTAGTGACCCCACCTTATTTTTGTTTTATATATGCTTTGTGCCAAAAAATTGGCCCATTGGTTCTAGTGAAATCTTTTAAGGTAAGTCAGATGAGATGTCTTTAAAAGATCATTTTACTAGATTTCAGTATTTGAAATACAAGGTTTTAGTAATATTATGTACATGTTATTGAAGAAAAATGTTCCATTGAGAGCAGTTCTTACTGTGTACAGCTATCGACAACAATAGCTCTGGGATGGTCACTGGTTGATAACTGGATCAGTTTCTGTGAAGGCCCGCTGGCGTTCCCAGTTGCTGGATTTATCTTGATCCGATTAATGGAGGAATTGGTGTAGCTGGTCCAGTACAGGGTGTCATTTGATGAATCATATGCAAGTCCTTCCACAGAACCAATGGCTGTAGTGAGTGAAACAAGACTATCATAGTTGAACTGAAGATAATGTGGCTGTGTACTTATTTAATGAAGTGTTAACTACCATACTTACAAGGAATGACTGTAGTAATGTTTGAAAAAGATGATCCATTCATCCAGACTGACTGTATGTTAGACTGCTGAATATCACTGTAGAACACTCTACTGTGATCATAATCTGCCGTCAGAGCAATCACATTCCGGATCAGAGTTTTGTCCGAGATTTCTTCTGTTGGCTTGTTTTTATTTCCTGTCATATGTAAGCTCTGAATGGCCGTCACTTTAGAAAACAGTAGATAACTGTCATGGTCTGCAAAATGTATAGAAGAATGATATGAGAAACACACACAAAGCACAAACATGCATTAAGAATTTTTTTGGACTGAAATACAAAAAATCCATCAAACACAATGGACAATCCTGAAATTTCTTTTTTATTAGAATATTGAATTAATTTTTATTCAAAAGAATTTATGTAACACTATACTTTTTTGCTATGTCTAGTGATTTTTTTTTTTTCAAAATGCTACGTAATGGCATACCTATACATTTTTTCTTGTCTGTGTCCAATTTTCCATATGTACAAGCACAAGTTACCGTTTTCTTGCTATTAAACAAGCAGATTTCTTCACAGCCCCCATTTTTATCTGTACAAGAATTGTTGCCTGTAAAACGAGACCAAACAAACCACTATAATCAGATGTTAAAGAATGAGTGAGCCATCATTTTAAAATAATAACAAGTATATCTCTCCTCCTCAAATCTCTCCACAACCATGGATCATAAATTCAGCTTCTGACATTTTAATGATTTCCACTAGCTTAGTGAAACAAAAGGCCATGGTGTTTCCTTCAATATTTGCTGCGATCCTTCACCTACCTGCCTGTACCAGTCTGTCAAAGACCTTTATACTGTTGAGTGTATTTGGTAGCTTGGACTTGATGTGTGTGGGCAAGCCTGTGGACCCCTGCTTGGATAGACTCAGTATACTAGCCTCAGGACTCGACTGAGGTCTGTGGATGATAAAGTTACACCATTGGTTTTGTATGCAATTTGATTATCAAAAAGAAATTTTTCAATAGAAATATTCCAGCAAGCCCCCCCCAAAATTAGGCTAAGTGAGTTTTTTGTTACTAGTAAGTATAATATATATCCAAAACCTAATGAGGGCAGTCTACTTACACATCAATCCAGTACATTTTTGTCTTGAAAACTGTGAGTGAATAACAGTCCGCTGATTTAGTGACAGTAAACTTTTCCCTAGTCTCCAGATTTAACCTGACAATATGGCGATTTTGTCTCTCACACCAGTACAACATCTTCCTGTTGGTATGATCCAGAGAGAGTCCAGAAATGTTGGAGGTTGTCAGGTTCATTAAAACATGACGATCTGTTCCATCTAATGAGGCCTGCTCTATAGTCAGGCGAACACTGTCCACCCAAATCATAGTGCTACAAAATACACACGAAAATATAACACTTATTTTGTTTCTGGAAAACTGCAAAGAATCATTTTCTGGTTCTTCAGGGAAGTAAAAATTAATTAATTTATGTCCCAGCTTTCCCACACTTTAATTACAACATATCCCTTATTGCCTTATTGACTTGTAAAAAAAAATTATTACCAACTAAATTTTCATGAAATAAGAAAAGAACAAGAGTTCCAATTGGCAAAATCAATTTTCTACAGATTCTTTTGCTTACCCCTCTTTGGGATTTAATACAATGTTCTGAGGATTCTGTAAGTCGTTATGAATGACGACGTATCTCCTGTACTCATCATCAGAGCTGGCCTTCTGAAGCTGTACTAATTCTATCACTTTCCTCTGAGAATCAGTCCAGTACAAATGACCTATGCCCAAAAAAAATTGTAAAATATGAAACTTTTTAAAGTTTCTCATTTATACATAATCTGTCAAGTCTCAATTCTTTTCTTTTACATGAAGTTACCATCAGAATAAATATTAAAATTCCCGTCTATAAAGCTTATTTAAAATTCTATCTTTATTCTATACTCTTAATCACGTTCAAGACCTGATAGACATAAATGATTCAGATTTTAAAGATGATTAAATAATGAACTTTTCATGTGTTTAGATCAATCCATTGCCTCACCTGCAATCCAGTCGACAGCTATATCCGTAATTCTACCGATCTCATCCGAAATGATCACCTCGTATCCAGTCAGGTCACGCTTTATACGAGCAATCTGATAATTTGGTGACGTCTCCACCCAGTATATATAGTCTTGTGCTATTAAATATATTATACATAACATATTATTGTAATGTTTGATAAATCTTACCAACAATCTTGATAACAAAGAGTCAGTTTTTTTATTTAATTCCTCTTCTCACCTGCATGGAAGTCAATCGCGGTGGCCTTCTGGACCTGGGAGATAAAGGGCAGGGCCTCCGTGCTGTTCTGGGGGTCATATGTGATCCCCCTGATCTCAGACACAGCCGAGTATATAATGAGAGAATCAATTCCTACAAAACATTTAAAACATGTCAGCGTCAATCACGCCACCTAAATCCAATATTAAAAAAATGAATAGTACCGAGTTATTTCATATTGCTATTAAAACTTAAGGTAGAGTTGTCCCTTTTGTATAGACAGATATTGAAGATATTTTTGTTTAGATCATGCTTGTTACTTCACAGTGCATCTACACATTGCTCATGAAACATATATCACAATCAGAGGCATTGCTCAGTTTGTATTTGACAAGTGTTAAAAAAAATATCTCCCCAAAAAAATATTACCATACACTAAAAATAATTTGGCAAAAGGGAAAATTTTTAAAAATTTAAGTGTAGAACATTCAAAAAACAAACCACAGCAATGTCTCTCCCATACTTTCAACAGTTCAGAAGCAAGAATTAGTAACTAATTCAACATAAGACTTAATTACAAGGCATTTCCAGGATCTCATACAAATGTTGTTTAGACATTCCAGACAGCATTCAACATATAAAATCCTGACACAGATTGATTGGTATCAAAATGAAATCTTGCAATGAATTAACTCAAGAGCAAACGCTATAATCAGGTTTGAATAAGGTGTGGGCATTGCCCAATGACCACGAACATGCTATAAATAACCGACATGGACCTTCAAATCTATACGGAGAGTTGAGATGCCATTAAATAAGGTAAAATGACAGAAAGCAACAACTTTAAACACTACATACGTCGTAAATCTGAAAAGTCCAAATAAAGTTTATCAGTTACTAAAATAAAATAATCCACATTTACCAATTAATCATAAAAGATATTCAATCCATGTGTAAAAAGATTGGAACTATTTCTTTTTTTTTCTGGGAAACAGAAACAATATTAACAATCACAAATAAATAAGATGCATACCAGTATCAAAGTACACATCTAAAAATTCAATGTAAAGAAAATCTCCATAAAAAACACAGACAAATAACAGAATGTACATGTACTTGTGAGGACTTTCTTACCGACACAGTAAGTTTCATTTTTGCGTAGATACCCAGCAGTACACACACAGACACGTTTGTTTTTTCCTACTGGCAGACATAACTGAGAGCAATCACCATTGTTAGTCCTGCAGGCATTGGTATCTGTCAGAATAAAGATTACAGGAATATAATCCAAGATGGCTCAAACATGCGTCAAAAAACCTAGATCTTCTTAATGCTAATAGCATTAAGAATAAGATAGTTGGTTCTGAATTAAAGTCATCAAATTTCATGCATATTTTCAAGCTGCATATATTTCACGAAAAATAAAAACAAAATGGTACCAAAAAATAAGTCCTGGTTCTCGTTTGGAATGAGTCTAATATATCTATATAAAGAAGAACTTACCGTTGACTCTTTGTGACTTGTCGTACACGGCCATTGCTACGACATCATCAGTCTTATCCCGTAAAACAGAATAGCTGTAACCCTGCTCCCCCTTAGTCAGCTTTGCAATCTTGTGGTCATGTGCAACAAAGATACCTTTTTGACCATTTACTGCAAATGCCTTGATGTACTTAATATCTGACTGGTTACTGCTTGAGTTATTAATATTTTCACATTTTACAGTTAACACTTCACAGGCCATTATTGAATTGTTCCCTTCACTGAGGAAATAAATCCTGCCATCAGCTTCACTATATTTCAAATCTGAAAAAGAAAACCAGATTTATAGTCGATACATACAGGTAAACTTCGGTATCTCGACATCGGATATGTCGACAACCTGGGATATGTCGACGTCCGTCCGCGGTCCCGGCATTATTTACTATATAAATGATTTGCAAAAACTCTGATATGTCGACCTCGGTAATGTCGACTACCCCGCTTATCTCGACGTATTTCACAGTCCCAAGAGCAAAATTTACCTGGTATATGTCGACATCGGGGCAATTTTCTACTCTACTTAACCAAATTGTTTGTCAGCTGGTCGCTCGTCACGCACGGACGACTCCGTGTATCTCGACATCGTCAGAAATTCACACCTTTCACACCTATGTTTTGACTACATACTGCCCGTTTGTAGAGGAAACCCAAGCCCCCGTCTCTAATACGTTAATTGTTTAATGTATAGCTTGGGTAATATCATTGATAAATCTTCGATTCTGCGTAAATATAGAGCCGTTATTTATATCGAATTAAACATTTTATAAAAAACAGGAACTAAATAACAAGGAACAATATACACAATGAATTCAATTTAACTTATAAATTGGGGTAAAAATGAATTTAACAGGAATCAAATCTACGACACGCACGACTATTGCATCAGTCGTAATATGGATGCATATGTAACATCATGAAGTTTGTTAAATGCGCAATTCCAATTTAATTTTGGTTTGAAAATGAAATGAATATTAATTATGAATGATTATGAAATAAAAAAGAAGTGAAGTGTAAAAAAAATATACGCATTAATTTTTTTCCGTATGTCGGAAGTCGACTTTGTACCGTTCCGGTTTGGAGTTTATAGAGCGCATTTCGTTTCCTGTTCTGACAGAGCTAGTGGCACGCGGATCGAATGCTGGATGGAAAACGGTTTTTAGTAAAATGAGATAAAAAAAAAAGAAAGCATTTCATAAATAACATTTGTGAAAAACTTCTCAAATTTTCTAATAAATATAGAGGAATAGCTGAAACAAATAAGCTACAGTCTAATTGAAGACATGTAGGTACCTGTAGTTATACGTCTGTTCAGTTTTGCTATGCAGTAAAATTAAGGACATCGAGTCTCAACTCTGATATCTCGACACCTCGGATATCTCGACATTTTCCGACTGTCCCGTCGATGTCGAGATAACGAAGTTTACCTGTATATTCTATCATAAAGTGGCCATGCACATTCTCAGTGCATTAAGCAATGCACATAAATCCAACATTATGAATAACTATGAATTCACATAAAGCCATACTCTATTAGAACAAATAAGACCTGAATGAATATGTCAGAAGTGAAAGCATTACTTGAAGGTCCATTGGCATTTGTAATCTCTGCCTTTACATCACTCCCATCCATTTTAGCACCATAAATGTTATCCTCCTTATCGACAGAGAAATAGAGCTTTCTGGCATAAAAAATAAATTTAAAAGTCTTTCAGAACAAATCTTTGTGTTCAAATGCAATACAGTAGACATAATAAAGTAAAACTTTTTCATTAACTGCTCTCTATTTAAATCAAGATTAAATTCTACCAGCACAGAAGAAAGCAGTAATTGAACTGGATTTAATGCTTTACTGGACGAGTTCTTGTACGTGATGTCATACATACCCTGACATGGGGCTGACTGTGATAGAGCTGACTTTGGTGTTATTCTTCACAAAGATCTCCTTTCTGTAGGCCCCGTCCAGATTGGCCACTGTAATGGCCCCCCTCTTGTTTTTGTCATTATACGTCGAAAAGTACATATTTCTGGAAATCCAATCCACTACAAATCCCTCTAAACTCAATGCTCTTCCTAAGAAAAAAAAGTCCAGGATGACCATGCATAAGGATAACACTGCATTTCTTGTTTCATTTCTTACTTTTTTTATTTACCGGTAATAAGCTGAAAATGCATTTCATCATACCTGAGTCAATGATGGTTTTGACCTCTGACCCTGACAGTGGTGACTTATTGATGACCTTTAGTTCTTGGTCGGCCCAGTACAAATGTCCTTCCTTTTCGTCACTTACATCATAATCCACTGCAATAGGTCTGTTAACATATGGAGTGGTTAAGGTGGGAATGACGCTGTAATTGGCATTTTCCAGGTCAACACCGCGGATCTCATTTCTCCGTACGAACACCAGGAAACTCTGATCAGCTGAGAGAAAGAAAGACAAAATCATAAATCTGCGGAGTCAAAATTTTGAAATCAAAATATTTCTTGATAAAGTTAAGAATTCTACACCAAATGCATGTACCATGAACATGTACAGAAAAAAAATGACATTTATAGTAAAGTGATTTTCATTTCCATGTCTCAGAAATATATATTGTAAACTTATTTGATATAACAAATTATGCTTCTAACAAAGCAAAATCAAGCATTCTTGGTACTTCATGGTGTTTTACTACATCTGCATGCATTTGCTTAAGAATTATTTTTAAGTTTTATAAAAATTGTATGTTACAATTAATTTTTCCACAAAATGTAATGAACAATTTGCCAAACAAAATTAAAGACACTGAGAAATGCCTACGTTTGCATGTTTTTTTGTCGGCTGCCAGCTCCATGAGATGAGGACAGACACAGCCCACAGTGTTGTTGTAACTGATTAGACACAGATGGGAACAGTTTCCATTGTTAACTGCGCAGGGATTGGGCGATGACAGCTGACGTTTGGGATGGTAGACTTGGATATCAAAAGGCTGGGTATTGGTTCGTTTAACAATGGTCACATTAGAGCCATCAAACTTGTTTGCCTTAATAAAAGAATTGATTTTAAATGTAAAATAAATATATGATTTCATTTGATTTTTTTTACAAAACATAAAACAATTCCATAAGTATAATCATACAGAAATGAAAATATTTTACAATACATGACTACAATACATTGTCTTAAATTAAGTTATCTATAGTACGCTTCATTTACTATTTGTAAATACTGTAAATCTTACGGAGACGAGTGCATTGATGCCCCAATCTGTCCAGTAGACATGGTTACCAAACAGAGAGAGAGCGAATGGATGTCTGATATTGTCCCTGTCCTGGAGAATCTGACGATGATCTTGTCCCTCGTAGGTCACAGTGTGAATTGAGTCTGATCTACAATTAACAAGCAAAGATAATATCCTTCATTAAAGGACATTTTTTACATAAATCTTAACTTTTTTAGTAGAAAATGTATTACTAAATAAAAAACTGCAAGTCCTCATTCATAAAAAGTTAAGAAGATATATGAAGGAACCAATAAGAATTATACCTTGCGTCAATCCAGTAGAGTCTTCTAAAGTCATAATCTATGGTTAATCCATTGGGCCAACCTCCTTCTACAATCCGTCTAATGTGAAATATGATATGTCGGTTCTCTCCGGCCATAGAGCATGTCTCAATCCTAGGGTTGTTTGTATCCCAGTCTGTCCAAAACAGTGTTCTGAAAAAAAATATGATGATAGAATTCTCAGTACAATTGAGTCCTAAAATGATACGAATTTGTTTTTAAATCAGAAAATGAATCCAGGAATACCAAAAATCTTACCCGACCCTGGGGTCTAGCACAATGGCTCTAGGACTGACCATGTTACCAGCAATGAGCGTGGTGCGGTTCTCTCCATTAATGCCCGCCACTTCTATCTGGTAAAGCTTGCTCTCTACCCAGTAAATTTTCTCCCCAATCCAGTCTATAGCCAGACCCTCGGTGGTGGCCAGCCCAATGTCTACGATGGGGGTGATGTCAGTCAGGGCTGTCAAGGAAAAAACAAAATCAGGGTATTGACAGAGCTATTGATACAATGGGATCACAGTGTAGCTTCTGTGGACCATGTACTGTATAATAACAAATAAAATTTGTTGAAGTTTATTGATAAATTTCGCAAAAAGTCTTTAAAAGTGCCAATTTATTCCATATTTCATTTCAATTATCTAAACTTCACCAAACTAGGTAAAAAGCTTCTTGCATGCTCTTGCAAACCTTACACAAATAATTTATTTACAGTATCAAATATTTACCATTTCCCTGTAGTTTGCCTCTGAAGATTTTGTCATCTGCCACATCAGTCCAGAAAATATATTGCTGGGCATAATAGAAATCTAATGCCACTGTATTGTGTAGGCCTGATACGAGGGCAGCGTAATTGTGATTTGTCAGGTCCACACTCCGCATCTCATGGCGGTTAGAAAATATTATGTATACTGGCACATTATCTGAAATTCAACACAGATGTCATGATTAAAAAGAATGGCTGCTCTCTCATTAGTACAGAGAACATTATACTTGTTTCAGAAACTACAAAATAATTACTTTCCTCTCACAAAAGAAAAATTTGAGTTAAAAGAGAACATGATTTTATTAAAGAATTTCAAAATTAATTTATACAATTTTATTTTCATCAATAATACACTGACAAGATTAGGTTTCATCTTTACACCTGAATGTTCATTTACCAAGGGGTCTGCATGTGAAGCCATCAGCTTCCATGTGGTAGCCCTCATTACAAGAACACACATGCCCTCGCTGTAACTTCTCACACTTCTGTCCACATATCCCCCATGTTTGACAAATGTTGGATGCTGAAAATAGAAAATAATATTGTTTTCGCAAAAAGTCAAATATATATTAAAATATATAAATATCATAGTCTTTATATATAATTACCACACTTTTACGTATAAATATTACAGTCTACATATAAGTACAAGAGTTTTACATACGATTACAGGTCCTGTTGTCTGAGCCCAGTTCACGGCCCTCTTTACACAAACAGATATAGGGATGGGTCACAAGGTTAGGTGGTGCTGGCCGGCACACATCGGAACAACTGTGGTTCTTACAGCTCTCTGCCATTACAACATCAAATAATAAAATAAAATATACAGATTCATCCAAATAATAATGAACTCAAGTATTATACAGCTTCATCCAGGTAACAACATATTGCATAAAAAAATATATATACAGCTTTAGGACCAAGAAAATGATTTAGATATCCAATAATTCAAGAGACTGAGGAGAAGACACTTCAAAAACAAGTAGTTTGAACTTAGAATTCACATCCATGGTATTTAAGATATCAATGTTCAAGATACCCAAGTTCAATTGTAGTACATCATATAAAACTTTATTTAGAAAGTACATAATTATTCATACAATAAACAGAAAAATACACTTATAATAATGTGCCTGGGATGGATTATATTGCCTTATTATAAAAATAATTTATCGTATCTGTTGGGTTCGAAATATATTTTAAAGTCAAGGGTAATGAATATTACTTTGTAAGCTTCAATTTATTATGTGTTTGCGGTAAAAGTTTAATTTTTTCATTGTACAGCTATGCCTTCTAGTTTCTTTCTTTCAGAATTGAAAAAACGATATCTGAGGTAAACAACATCATGCAGTCAATAACGGTACAACAAAAAACTGTTTTATCCAAGTGACACTTGAATATGTGAACAGCATTATATAGAGACTTCAGCCCTAGTGTACCTGGTTTACACCCCTGCTCATCACGGCTATCTGGGCAGTCTGTTTTGTTATCACACATCTGGTTTGGGGTGATACACTTGGTGTTTCCATGGCTACCACAAGTCACATTGGGATAATTACAGGTGTGATAGGCTGAAAATACACAAATTCAATCATTGTTAATGACACACAGTCAAAAATGGAAATGCTAAGAACAACATCAGAAATATACTGAGACGTACTACAGTTGGCTTCATCAGACCGATCCTTGCAGTCATATTCCTTGTCACACTGCCAGCTCTTTAGTATACAGATCCCATCTGTCTCACACTTAAATTCATGCTCAGAACAATTCTTCTGATGCCCTATAATACAAATGGTATTATTTATATTAATGAAGGGCCTGGCTTTAAAAAAATCAATTTTTTTACTGTCATTTTTCTCAAATAATGAAAAAATGTAATTTTTATAATAAAATGAATGCAAAAGACATAATTCAAAATCATTCAACATGTTATAAATCAACATTTTACTCTGCAAATAAAATTGTATTAAAAAACTTGATAAAGAAGGTTTGAACAAAATACTGATCAAGTTTGAAAGTTTTCATAAAACATCTACAACTCTTCATTCCTGTAAAAATCTTAGGTAAGCATCTACTCAACAAGGCAGAGCTTGCTATACTTACAACAAACCAATTCATCGGATCCGTCCAAACAATCACTTTCCTGGTCACATTTCCACCTCTTGTTGATACACTCTCCACTGTCACACTTAAACTCACTGGGTGAACAAGTTTTCCCTGTACCTTTGGTATAAAGGACAAAAGATGTGGACTGTATATTGTTGTGACAAGTTTTTTTTTTTCTAAACAGGAGCCTCCAAATTATCAAGATTTTTAATAAACAATTGAATTTCCTTTCAAAAATAATACATTTATGAAAAATATCTTATTTTCTTGTAGCATGTTTTCTGCATGTTCAACTAATTAGTTAGTACTATTTAATGTTATTAGAAAAAAATTAAATTATGTTTTAAAGATGTTTGTAAAAACTGTTATGATATTTACAAATATTTGTGGTGGAAATTGAAAACCTATCCAGGCTAGTGCTAACAACAAACAAAAAATACACAGATTCAATGTATATCAATGTAAATACATATATATTTGTAATCATTTAAAGAAATAAAGATAATTACCACAGTTTTTTTCATCACTGCCATCCAGGCAGTCTGGTTTGCCATCACAAATACTGGAGTTGAACAGGCATTTAGTCTGGTTATCACACTGGAAGTGGTTATTTTTATCCTCACCACACAACACGTCGCAGCCAAGCTATAACATATAATATTTATGACATAAGTAATCACAATGTTACTATTTTTATCTCTAAATTCAGAAGAGTTCCTGAGTTTCTCACCTCGTCTGAGCCATCTTCACAATCCTCTACAGCATTACACTGGAACTCCCTTTCAATACATTCCCCACTACTAACACAAGTAAACTCTGTCATCTCTTCACAAGTTCTCTCCCCTGAAAAGATTCACAACAGATATATAAGGTATAATAATATAAATGCAAATGGATACAATGACCATGGATTCAGCCCGTTAAACCATGGTGCACATAAATTTAACCAAGGCGGGCCACCATGGTAAACTCCTTATGCAGAACCCTGTTAAGTCTTACTTTTTCAATGAGCAAAAAGAGTGTTCAAATACAGTGAAGATAGAAATGGTTGCTCTCAGTCTACCCCAGCCCCATCCTTACCTAGATGACAGAACAGTTCATCTGCCCCATCCTTACAGTCAGGCTCTCTATCACACCACCAGTTTGCCATCAAACATTCATTTAATGGACATCTTCTGTATCCCTCAGGACAGCTGGAGCCTGTATAAAGAAGCCAAATCTCTTAACAGCATATGACACTCCGGCCAATGAGCATCCGTTTGATGCATTTCAAATTTTATCGTTATTTTTTATAAAATTAAAAGTTGGTAATGTGGAGACCAATCCAGAAAAAAAGTTCCACCCACATTTTTCTCTAACTTTAGTACTTGTATATGGCTTCTGGTAGCCATTTTCAAAGAGACTTGGCTACCTTGTTAAAAATACATTCAAAGATAATGCCTATGGTGCTTGCATATTGATAAGCAATGGATAATGCAAACTTTTTGTAAGACATAAAAAGTATGAAAAGTAAATCTATTAACAAAGAATTTTTATCATTATTTTACAGAAAATTCAGGTATCAAAAATACCTCCTTCATCTACTTTATTGCCATTAAAATGATAATAAACAGTCTCCCTCCCTCATCTGTTTTGGAGAAAATTGGCATGAGAACCAGAGAATTAAACTTATGTAGCCTTACTAAGAAAAGGTTTTTTTTTTACTTTATCATCCATTCCTATACTGACATTCTTGTTTATCCACAATTGTATTGCTCATTTCAACACCTACATATTTCTCACTTTGAGTTCTTTTCATTCATTTGACATTTTGGTTACCAAAGTTTACATATACACTTACTTATCTGACATTCTTCCTTAGCAATACTCAGACATTCACCATTTGTACACCGACTGCATTCTGGAATTACTGTACCAAAAAAATTAAGAAAAATTCAAGAGTATGGTTATATTCTTAGTTCAGGCTTACAATAGTCCATATCTTAGTCATTAAGACTTTAAACTATCTTAGATATCAAGTTTAATAAATCAAATTCAATTCCTTCAACAATTTGAAAATCCTGACACCAATCGTCTGTTTTTAATGCTAAATATATGAAAAATTGATGTGTTATTAAGATTTTAATCCTGGTTTCAGTTCAACATTTTACACAGTACCAAAGAAATAATAGCAAGTGTAGTAGTTATATTCCTAAATTATTCCGAATTTTGTTCGTGAACCGACAGACCATATCAGCCTTCATATAAATTGTCCCAATATTATTAATATAAAAGATATATATACAATTCACAATTTTAAAAAACATTGAATACATTATGCCTATGCAAAATTTGGTTAGTATTGGTTGTATGTTTACAAAGTTATAAATATTCTCTATGACTTTTTAGGACAACCCTCGTAAATGTATTATATTTAGCATGTACAATATCTGGCGGAAATTGTTTTTAAAATAAGTTTATAGCAAAGATTTTATTCAGCGTATTAATTTATATTCTTATTTATGTATCCACGACATTTGGCAGTGTAAATGAATTAGCAGAAGTTTCTTTCCGCCAAAAGCGCTAAAAAGAAAACAGCCAAATGTCATACATTTACAGTATTACATTGAAGCTCTAGACTGACATGGTCGGCAAAGGTGACTAATTGAATGAATTGTTTATGTATACAGCAATACAAATCTTACTTGTACATTGCTTTGAATCATTGGCCAGTTGATACCCAGCTTCACACAGACACTTGGCAACCAGTCCCTCTTCAGAAGGTACATTCACACACAGATGTTTACATCCAAGACTGGCACACTGGGTAGTGTTGACATCCGGATTGACTAAAAAATTCAACATAATTAAAAAACATTATAACATATTAAATGTATCCTCAGTAGTTTTCCAAATTAAAATAAAAGTTAATTCAAGGAATTTTAATGTCCTTTGCTTAAGGGTAGAGGTATGATGTTTCAGTCAGAAATAAAATTTACCAAAAATATCAGAATCAGTTGAGGTCATGCTTATAATATGAGACAGTATTGGGGTGAATAGGTCAACCATTTTTATACCAAAGATGAGTTTGTGACCCTGACCTTTGACCTTGCAAGCTCAAAATGAATAGGGATACATTTCTTTTTTACATTAGAAAGAATCATTATCTTAAGTTTTTTGTTTTTTAAAAACTCTAAGAGAACTAACTCATCATCTTGAGAAAATTTTATGCAATATAAGACTTTGTGTTTTATTATTTCAAAATCAATAGGCGTATTCTGAAGTTATAAAAAATTATCATAAATTGCACCTTAAGTTTCATTTTAAATGCTATCTGACATCTGGAATTCTATTTCATTGCTATAAAGGAACTTGAGACATTGGACCTCTAACCTTTTTAATGTCATAATCAACAGAGTCTTAAGGATATAGGGTTTTATGACAATTCATTTGAAAACATTTGGTGTTGGGGAAAGCTGGATCACAATATTGTGTGATAGTGGGAAATCATCAGTAAAATTTCCAGTGAAATGGATAACCTGATGGGTATTTTACCAAAATAAAGCAGTACTTTAAATAGACCACTTCAGAACAATATAGTAGTAATCTAAAATATCTGTCAATTACACCTTATAAGCCTAATTTGTGTATCAGTTAATGATTCTCCAATGCTTATAGTTTTATTCAGAAAGTGTAAATGTACAAATGTACATGTCGATACAGTTTACTTAGGAATTTGTGATTTGTTAAAAGTTTACTAAATTTTTTTTACTGAGATATGTAAATATTCTGCCCTAAGCATGACTAATATTTTTTTTTATATTTCAATAGATGTACATGTTTTACACACTTCAGGCATATAAAGTTGCTGGAACTGATCCAAAAGGTTAATTGCCCTTAAAACATGTTAGATACAGCAAGCAGTGAATGACATGTCCTCTTAAATGTTCTCTATAAGAGGTCCCAGTGACATTTCCTTTTTCCTTACAAGAAACAGGCATGCTGTTGAATTTATTGACTTCTACATGTTAACATTAGACGACACTTGATTTCCATTAAATGTCGCATGATCAGTTCAAGTCCAGTTAGTGGCTTCTGTCACAGTTATAACCTTCCCTTAAATTGTCAAAAGGCTTGAAGACATTCATGACTGAAAAGGTGGTAACAAATTCAAAATAATGTTTCAATATAGAAATTTTTTGAAGAGCACTGGAGGTGATTGATACATACATTTCTACACTTGATAGTTAAGAGAAAAAACAGGACTCTGTGAAAATGTTAATTAGGGAAAACGATGAAACACACTTTTATCTCTTAGATCTCACAAATAATGCTTTGAGTAACAAGTTTTATTTATGAAAAATGAGCCATAAACAAGAACTGCTTGATCAGCTGATCCTACATACACAGGTAAGTAAATATACCTGGCCACTGTTCACCGCTTTACCTGTAGGGCTTATTTCAAAACCTTAACAAATACATGCTCTGGCAGTCAGCCAACCAAAAGAAAAGTACAATATTTACATTAAATGCTGTTGTACTTCAGTATAAATTAAGTCGAAACATTGACAAACCCTTCACTGATTACATATAAGACAATCCACATTATTTTTAAATTCTTGTTTTAAATGCTTTTGACACAATCCCTATGGATTGTGACTTATTGGCCTATTAATCTGTCTGGCAGCTGTCATTGACTAATTCAATGTTTACAAACTCACAAGGCATATGGCTCGTTGGTCTAGGGGTATGATTCTCGCTTCGGGTGCGAGAGGTCCCGGGTTCAAATCCCGGACGAGCCCAATCACATTTTAAATTTGCAATATATCTTCATTGATTTCATTGGTATCAATAATTATTGAATTCAATTTCCACTGAAATGAAATTCATTCTTTGTAGAATATAATATATGTACGTAAAAAAAAAAACTGTCATATTTGAAACTGCCAGACCTAAAATAATCCAAAATCCATAAGCTTAACGACTTGTTTTAAGGCCCTCATAAAAGAATTCTGATTCAATTTTCCAAAATATTAGGACTTGGCAAGATTTATAATAGAACATCTAATGTAATGATTCCTGTTTACATAAACTGATTTTTCTGTACATAATTTTGTTTCGGTTCTAATGACTGTGAAGCCTTGTTAGAATTAAAGCCTTACTGGGCTGTCTGAGCTGATGGTAAATCTGTAACTGGTAGGGATCATGCATCCTGATGTTGGTGTACTTGGTGGCATTGACCGACCGATCCCAGCGATGAATGCGAGTTAACTTCACGTCATCACCAGTCACATAAATAAACTCCCCAAGGATGGAAATGCCTCTCGATTTCCTAGCCTCTAACTAAAAATTAAACAATCATCAATCTAATTAACAGAATCAAATCTTGTCTACAATAATCATTTCTTCATAGTAAAATGAAGACTCGTTGATGAGGATGCCAATAATCTGTAAACGTCACCTTCTGGACTTTAGAAACAGAATTTACATAAATATCTACAAATTACAGAAGGCCCATTTCAGTGATTCAGTCACTTCACTTGGGAATGGATTAATGAGGTTTGACTGTATACAACTTAAATTCTTATGCCAAAATTTGTCTCTGTTTATGATAACCACTTTATTTACTGCAGCATTTTTAAATATTTTTCTTCGTTTACATTCTAATACAATACAGTAAAACATGTAATTAGTTATATCATTCTGTTAAGTTTACAATGTGCTGTAAAACCAAAGGAATTAAAAATCTAGAAATATAAAAATTCTTTTACTGTAGAAAGTTCTTAGACACATGAAATTAATTTTAAAGACTTCCACTTGCTACAGTTGAGACTCAGTTATCCAGATACCAATAGTCTGAATGTTTCACCTTCTTTATAAAATTTCGAGGGAGCAGAATTTTCATTGAAATCCATGAATTGTAACAGACAGGTTTTAGTAATCTAAACACTCCAATAACCTAGATGAATGGCTTGGGAAAGAAAATGTACAAATTAAAGGGGTTTGTCTGTATATCTTAGCAAAGAGAGTCTCCCACCCTTGTAACTGTGTATCTGTTGACTGTCTCTCGGTTGATGTCTATTCTCTCCACAGTGCCTTTAGCTGAATCCACCCAGTACAGTTGTTGGTTTGGGAAGTCAATGGTCATTCCGTATGGACTGATCAGTTCATCGATGCCCTCCACTAGAGCACTGCTGTTAGAACCATCAAGGTAGGCCTGGTGTATGCTCCAGCCACTAGTCTTAGATCTCAATGTATAGAACATCAAACTGGAGAAAAAAATTAAATCTGAATATCACCTGGAAATTTTTATCCAATTGGAACATCAACCAGGGAAAAAAATTCTAATCTGAACACATTTGTTTTGTTGTCCATGAAAAAGAGTTTTCTTTTCTCTTGGTGTTGGTAGTTTTTGGAGAATTCCATCATATAAAATAATATTGTCAGTATAGAAAAATTAGCATACAAAGAATTGGGCCAAAATCTGATTTCCACCAACAGAATAAGTTATTTGGACTAAGCGAAAAAATATAATACCACAAAATCACATATTATTACATTGTATGTGGTCAAATTTTCATAATTTGTGAAAAAAAATGGGTTTGTGGGGATTTAATTTCATGTATGAAGAATTCATGAGGAGTAATTTCTGTGAAAAATTGCATTTCACAGTGGACAAGAATTCATGGATCTCTTCATACCTTGAAAACCATGAAAATTAAACTTCCATGAAAATAAATGATTTCACAGTAAATCTACATTACCCTAAATTTGGTTCCAGCACAAGTGTTCGTGGAGTTTTTGCCCCAAATTTCATAATGGTTGCGCAATATGTCCCTTCTGAGGTGCATAAGATGATCCTATTATTGACAACATCAACAAAATACCAATTTCCAGTAATCCAGTCATGGGCAAAGTTTTCGATTGCTATAGAAAATAAAGTCACACATCACAAATGCAATACAGTGGACCTTCAGATACCCAGATGCTTCAGTATCTGGACGAATTTTCATCGGAACAAATTTTTTTAATGTTATTTTGTCTTGTTTTACTGGTAATTCAGATATCCGAACGCTTAACATATCCAGACAAATTGACTAGGAACCAAAGCGTACAGATAAATGAGGCTCCACTGTATATGGGTGTCCTTGAATACATATTATGTCTTTCAGAATCTAGTCAAAACTTTTAATGACCCTTGTCTGGATTCATTCTCATATAAGCAACATTAAGGGCATAATTAAAGTATGATTTTTGGTTTACTTATTTCTTTGTAAAATTATGTTAAATTGTAAAGGTTGTAATTGGTTTCAAAGTTATGTCTAAAAAATAATGCACTTCTCTTATTACTAACAAGGAAGATAAACACAATTAAATCCTTTAAAGGTAAGTTTTCCCTCCCCTTTTGACAAATCAGTTTGAAAGTATTAGGTGAAAATGTTCAAATGGTAAAATGAAAAGAAATTTTATGTATTATCTAGTAAATAAAAGATATCTATACAAAAGACACAATTTTTACAAAAAAGGAATAGTAAAGTTATATTGCTGTACTAAGCTTACTTTCTAATGTGACTTGTGTAAAAGCTTCTGTGATACTGAAAGTGGATTGGTTCATACACTGCATGGTTGATTTATCTTTAGGTGATGGTTCATACATTATCTTCAAAGAGAAAAAAACTCAATGAAATACACATATTCAAATACATGTATTCACATATTCATTTTTTTTCATTATTTGATATTTTTTAAAATCAGTGTTGGCTCATGAAACAGTTAATATTTGATACTTACCCAACATACAACTTTATTTCTGTGATCAAAGTCGACCGTCCTGATATAATGGGCCTCAGTGCTGCTGTGGCTTAGCTTTGGTGTATCGGATTTAAATTGTAATTGTAATAAAACCTCTGAAGCAGCTACCAACAGGGATTTCTTCTCAGACGAAGGTTCTGAAAATTAGGAAAAATATTAGTACGATCCTCTGAAAATCAATAAATTTTATTTAATGCTTTAAAAGGACAATTTTTTGAATACATGTAATTAAATTTTTTTTGAATTCTTAATTCAAAACCAACCATTAAATGGAATACAATGAGTTCCATCCCCCTTATAACCATTTGTACAGGAACATGAGAACTTCCGCAAGGAACTGTTGAAGGAACATTTTTGGTCACAGATGCCTTCATGGTATTCACATGGATTATAGTCTAAAACACACACAAAAAACTCAAATACAAGACACTGTGTCATAAATCAAATAATCAAATGTGCCTACAAGTCAACCTACTGTGATAAACAAAAAACAATTTTTAGTTTGACATGATTTATTCAAATATAAAATATTTTTCATGCTCATCACTTTGGCTTTGACTGACTGCTTATTGTTGAAGAGGCAATAGTTGACATATAACCTTGAAGCAATAATTCCGAATGTCCATTCAGTTGTCAGATACAGCAAATAATGACATTGTTAAATTCAGATCTAAAGGCATGATTTGTGACACAGAGTCTAAGGCATTTTTTGTGATTCAGCATCTGAGACATGATTTGTGATGAAGCATCCGAGGTATGATCTAAGATGCAGCATCGAAAGCATGATTTATGATGCACCATCCAATGCATGATTTGTGATGAAGCATTTGAGACCCGATTTATGATGTAGCAAAAGAGGCATGATTTTGGAAGGGAATCTCTTCTTGTATCATACACTATTACTTGAAAATATTTTGTATCTTTCAATAAATCATCCATGCAAGTTTGGGTTAGGTAAGGTCATTAGTTTCTTGGTAAATAGACCTGCTTCAAACTGGCCACTTTTCCACAGCATGACTGATACTATGCACCATTTTATGCACATCCATGCAAGTTTGGTCCAACCAGGGTTTGTGTACCAAATTGTTGTACTTTACTTTGGACACCAGAGCATTGCCAAGTAAAACTTGAGACATGCTTAGAAAATTTTCTTATCAAACAACTTCCAAATTGTATAACTATAATGTAAAACTGTCACTTACTGACACATTCATTTTGTTTTGACATCATAAATGAACTAGAATCGCAGTAACACTTGGGCCCATCTTTGGTCTGTGTGCACCTATATGTACAATTCAATTTATCACAGCTTGTTGAAAATGTCACTGAAAAAAAAAATTAAATGAGCATATTTCTCAACTGTTGACAAACTGCATTTATAATTCTGCAAAATTAATTTTCCTTTCTCTATACCCACCATTACAACTGGTCTCGTCCCCTCCGAGCTCACAGTCTTTATGTTTATCACAGAATTTGGATAGTGGAATGCACAGTTCCTCCCCTGGACACCTCTCGTAGTTTGGATTACACCTGAGGAACGGTGATAGAGGTTTGAAGGGGGCTGAAACATTAATACAAAAGCTTGAATGAAGTTTTGCACCTTTGCACTTTTTCTTTTTATCACATATTTACCCCTTTATCCTGCTGATACTCATTACATATTATTATTAATTTACCACAGTTGTGACATCACAATGATAGTGTGATGAAGTAAAAATCATATTTTAAAACAGTGTAAAACATGTGGTGAACAGAATTTCCCATAAGTTGTAGATGGATATAATTTTTAGCCAATGCAACTCATTAGATACTGTAAACCAACAATTATTTGTGACATCTAATGATCTTTCATTCACCATACTTCAGTTTAGAATCAATCTGCAACTACCAATGTCCTTGACTGAGGTAAATTGGTTTCAAATAATGATAGTAAGTTTTGAAAATCACAAATATTTTTAACTTGCAAATTAAAGTTGGTTTATAGTAAATTTATCCAAAGGCAACTCAGAGGATATAAATAAAAATTTTTAATCCTGAATTGTACATACTTTTAGTCCAGTATGTTTTGATTTCTTTTGCGATTTAATGCAAGATCTAGGTGAACAATTAATGAAAATAATTCATGCAGTAGTGATCAATGAATCAAAATTTTAAAAACTGTGATGAAAACAGTACTGAAACAAAATGTACTTTTGGTTAGCTTTTGTGGGATGCCTGTTTTGACCCTTCACCAGAACAGATTTACTTACTCCCTGATACTGAGCCTGCTATACGATTATCCAACTCAAGCCCTAGTTATATTTAACATTATAATCAAATTCTTATGACATTCTCATTCATATAAAACATTTTCAAAATAAATGTACACATAAGTTCACTGTAATTTCTCTTATTGCCTTTGAAATTGAAAAAAAAAAATAGAATGCATGGGACAATTAAAGAATGCAAAAGATGGTTTGAATTCTAGCCTGGGCCTGAAACTTAACCCTCTTACATGTTCCTTTTGTGATGTTACTTGAGGAGCTAAATGCTACAGATTACTACTTGATCTTTGTCTGTTGTACTGAATGTCTCTAACAATGGAGGTGCTATAATTACACCCGGTGAGGTAGATATAATACTGTACATACTATTGTCTGTGGATCTCCTCCTCCTTGAAGTAGTGACACCTGAAATAGACAAAATATATGTGTCATTTAAATTTAAATTGTCATCATGATTCAGGCTGTATTGTTTACAAGCATGTTATTGGATCCTTAAGTGAAAACACAAAACTGATAGGAAATACTTAGAGCCCTCCAAGTGTCAAAACAATAAGAACTTTTAGGCAAAAAATAAATGTCTAGTCTGTTGACCTAGAAATTGTTGCCTTTTTTCTATCCATGCTCACAGATTGCTTCCAACCAATTTTAAGTAGTTTTACACTGCATTGTACAGAGTTCTAAGAATTCTAAGAACATATTTTTTTTTTATGCATCCGGATCGATATATCTGAGGCATATATTGTTTTTGTCCTGTCTGTTTATCTGTTTGTCTGTCTGTTGTCAACTTTAACCTTTGCCATATCTTTTGAACCACGAGAGATAGAGACTTCATATTTGGTATGTACACTCCACTAATTAAGCTCTTTCAAATGACGTCAAGGTCAATGACCTTGTGACCTTGACTGTGACCTATATGCTAAAAAAAGATTTTTGGAACTTTCACATACATTTTGAACCATAGGAGATAGAGACCTCATATTTGGTATGCATTCTCCACTATTTACATGTAATTTCTTTCAAATGACACCAACGTCAATGACATTGTGACCTTGATTGTGACGTATATGCTAAAAATAGTTTTTTGGAACTTTGTTGCCGCCAGGCGCATAGTGTTTCACAAACACAGTTTGGATTACCACTATACTTACAACTTATATGTCAGATTTACATTGCTAAATGACTAATCTCCCAAATACTTACTTTTTCAGAGTTACCATCAAACTCACTATCTAAAATGAGTTACCACCATACTCAAATTCCCTGTCAGAGTTATCATAAATTACTACTCATTATCCATGTCATCTACAAGTAATCACAGCCTGTGTCAGAGTGATGACCCTTTGTTATAAGCCTGTTTTATACTCACATTCCGAGTCGGATTCATCTGATCCGTCATCACAGTCCTGTGCTCCATCACATTTCCAGCAGCTGTGGATTTCCTCTATCCCGTCATGACAGGTCCAGTAACCAGCATCATCTGGACACTCTACATCACCTGGCAAAATAATAAACCTTATTACTAAATATATAAAACATAGGTAATCAGAGATTACGGAGCTCACCTCAACGAATGTTGTCTTTAAGTAATTACCCAACAACAAGTGTACATCCAAAAATGCAAAATTTATCCAATTTTGATCTGATACTTTGGAAAAGACCTATATAAAAACTTCAAACTACACTGTTCTTCATCACGAAAATGTGATTAAAATCCAGCATCTGAAGCAAGTTTGAGAGTTCTCATCCCTTGATGCATCATTTGGGCAAGTTTGATTTATATGAGCCTTATAGTTTCTTGGTAATAGACCTGCACCCATAAATGTTACCTGGTCCATTATCTGGAAAATGTATGTCAAATTCAGCATCCGGAGCAAGTGCATAAGTGTGCATCCTAAGATGTATCATCCATGCGAGTTTGCACAACACAGGTCTGCTAGTTACTTAGAAATGAAACCTGCATAAAAATTTAACCTCTCACTCATCAAAAGAAAAATGTAGGTCAGATACAGCATCCAAAGCAAGTCTGGTAGTATGCATCCGAAGATATATCATCCATGCAAGTTTAGTCATTATTAGGCTCATTGTAACTTGGAAATGAAACCTGCACCAAAAACTTTAAGCATGTTCACTCATGCGGAAAATGTAGGTCAGATTCAGCATCCCGAGCAAGTTTGGTAGTATGCATCCTAAGATGTACCATCCATGCAACTTTGGTCATTATAGGGCTCATAGTATCTTGGAAATGAAACCTGCTCCAAAAACTTTAACCTGTTCACTCAACCAGAAAATGTAGGACAGATTCAGCATCCGAAGCAAGTGTGGTAGTATGCATCCTTAGATGTATCATCCATGCAAGTTTGGTCACTATAGGGCTTATAGTTACTTGGAAATGAGACCTGCACCAAAAACATAAACCTGTTCACTCATGCGGAAAATGTAGGTCAGATTCAGCATCAAAAGCAAGTCTGGTAGTAGGCATCCTTAGATGTATCATCCATGCAAGTTTGGTCACTATAGGGCTTATATATGGCACACCAAATTCACAAAAATGAGATAAACCTAGTTTCACAATTGATAAACTAGGTTTATCGACTGTAAACTATAGTTTACAAACCGTAAACTATAGTTAACGATTCGTTAAGTATAGTTTTCATCTGTAAAACTATATTTAATGGTCGTTAACTATAGTTTACGAACGCTAATCTAAGTTTATCTGTCTGAATAAAGCGTTAACAATAGATTTTGTTGATAAACATAGATTCATGTTTGTAAACTATAGTTTACAATCATAAACTATAGTTAAGAGTTGTTAATCATAGTTTCACAAATCGTGAAACTATATTTATCAGATTAATAACTATAGTTAACGGTTTGTAAACTATAGTTTACAAATCGTGAAACTGTATTTATCAGATAATCTATGTTTTGCAATCGCAAATGATTGTTTTCGATGTTAAGTATAGTTTACGGTTGTGAAACATAGATTTTCGCGTTAACTATGATTTACAGATATAAAATATAGATTAACGTTGTTAACTATAGTTTACAGTCCGTAAACTATAGTTTACAACCGATAAATCTAGTTTATCGACTGTGAAACTATGTTTTGCTCATTTTTGTGGATTTGGCGTGCCATACTTATAGTTACTTGGAAATGAGACCAGCACCAAAAACATTAACCTGTTCATTCATGCGGAAAATGTTGGTCAGATTCAGCATCCAAAGCAAGCCTGGTAGTGTGAATCCTAAGATGTACCATTAGTGCAAGTTTGGTCAACATAGGGCTTATAGTTACTCAGAAATGAGACCTACACCAAAAATGTTAACTTGCTCCAAAAACATTAACCTGGTCATTCCCTTGCTAAAATTGCAGCATCTGAAACTTTGACTGGTACAATGAAACACATTAGAAACATCTTCCATGCATGTCTAATCAATATAAGACATAGAAGTACTTAAAAAGAAAACTGCTCCAAAAAACTTAATCTTAACCCCGAATGCCGACGCCGAGGGTATTACATAAGCTCCCCTAACTTCGTTGAGGTGAGCTAATAATATAGAGATGTCTCCTAGGATTCCTAGCTGGACAAAATGTATCATTTATTTTTAAAAATATAATCTCTTCTCATCTTTAAGAAAAGAAATATTTACATGAGTAAGTTGCAAAATCTTGCATTGAATTCGAGGCTTCAGAAGCTGTTATATCAAGCACACTTCTTAACAAGCCAAGAATTTTGTGGTAATTTATGCTAACTATCCTAAATATCCATGTTAACTTTTCAGAGTAACTTAGTTGTCCTAGTGGTTTGACCAGTAAGTCAAAGGTTGCTCAGATGCTGGTTCAAATCCTGGTATGAACACTTGGCAGTATAATTAGACAGGACACTTTATTTGCATTGTTTTAGTGCACCAGGCTGAATTGGGTACTGACTAAATTATGCTAAACCACCTGTAATGGACCAGTACCTGCATCCAGGGGCAGAAACTCTCATCTGCTTTGTACCACAGAAATCAGGTCTTAACTCTAGAATTTGAGCCTGCATGGCTAGGATTTTAAACAAGAGACACTGGTTGTTAACCAGTAGTATATTAAGATCAGTACATGCCCCTTTTCTTACCAATTCTTTAAAAAATATTGATTTCTCATCCAAAGGTCTAATATATTGAATTGATGTCTGGCAACTCTCTTTTTATTTAATCTATATTGTCAACTAATTATGGATTTAAATTGTAATTTCCTGAGCAGCACCTGTTGATAACGCAAATCACACAAAACTATATTGATATTAATCAATATATTTCCAACTACCCAGACAAATTAACCATTCATTATCGAGAAATTTTACAACACTATAGAGAAAAAGATTATGGTATAATGATATAAAGAATGCAATGTAAAGAGTTATTTAATACCCAAATTATTGGCTTTAAGAGTAATGATTGGTATTGGTTCACAAAAGTACACATTAATGCTTGTTTATTTTCCCTGACCTAAAATAAATTCAGAGAAAGTTAGAATGTCTTCTGAATCAGACATGCCCCACAATGACCTGGTGTATTGCATAACATTTGATATGGACAGCAGGTTTAAGAAAGTTGTCATGTCTAATCTGCCAGCTCTATACTGATCACAACCAAACCCACCATTACTTGATAATGTGACTCTTGTTACAATCAGTTCACATTCCCCTCAAAGGCAACAAAAATATATCACTCGTATCATAATTACCAAGGTGCACCTGAAATATTTGGAGATTAATCCAGTATTTTTAATGTTACAATGTTTGAATAAAGAATTTTTCAGTGGGTTATTTAGTTATTCTATCCAGCGATTAAGGGGGGACCTATGTCCGAAAAGTCTTTGTGTGAAATTTTCAAAACTTTGACATTTCTTTCCTGACCGCTTGCTTTTAATTTTTAGGTATTAAAACTAATACCTTTATATGCTTATTTTTACACAGGAGCACGTGCAAAAACAGCGTAAAATGCTAAAAATAGATTATTTTGAGGCATTATTGTTTTACCCCAAATATGCTCGAAAATGAACCAAAAATGTCAAATCACATTCAAAATCAACAGGTATTTCATTTATATGACTTGTTTCTTTAAAATTAAAGCAAATTTATTGTAATTAATCTCGCATGAAAAATTATAATGGAGCACAATGTAAGTGTCACCCCGTTTTTCTTGTCGTATTTTTTACAATTCCGACATGCATAACAGGTAATATCTTAAAAAGTCTTTGTGTGAAAATGTTGTAATTCATATTATTTGAAAGAAATGATTCATCTCTTTCTTTTAACAAAGAAAAAACTATACCTTTATGATAAAATAAACGAGAAATATGACGTTTTCTTTGATTTTCCTACGCTTGTGTCATAAATATTGACCTTTCTGCACTACAAAAAAGGTACGTAAACACTGACAAACATCCGAAAATAAAACTATTTTGCGAAAAACGAGTATTTTGTTTTCATTAGAAACAATTTAACCAGATTAATTCTTTTCTTCTTCATTCCAATCATTCTTTTTCTCTCCCCCCCCCCCCCCATTTCCCCGTCAACAACCAACACCTTTTAGAACCTAGGAATGACTTTATCGCAATAAAATCTACATGTACTATAAATGAATTATTAAGCAAATATAGGTACATGTACATTCTTATTTTTTTTTTTAGTTTGATCCAGAAAATACAATTAATGATAAACATAAAATTAAACATATTTTCCTGATTTAAGCCGCTTTTTTTGCGGAATTTCATCTTATCTTTTTGCACTTATATATCAGCATATCATCAAGGTATTTATTCACAACTGAAATTGCGATTAATTATCAACCAAAGAATGAAAATTCTAATATTAATAAACTCCATAA
This sequence comes from Saccostrea cuccullata, assembly GCF_032062105.1. Taxonomy (NCBI): domain Eukaryota; kingdom Metazoa; phylum Mollusca; class Bivalvia; order Ostreida; family Ostreidae; genus Saccostrea; species Saccostrea cuccullata. Next base: position 156,992 of record NW_026922785.1, on the reverse strand, counting down.
ATCAAAACTGTTATTACTAACAAATAAATTTTCTTTTTGTAAATTGGGTACGTTATTGATTGTTAACAATGTTATGCCTATATCACAGTTGCAAAAGTCAACAGGTAAAAACAAACGTCGCTATTGTGACGTCACATAACGCTGCTTTGACGTAGAACGACATAGGTCCCCCCTTAAAACAGAAAAATACAGGTATTTGTAGTTTTTTTTCAAACTCTTTCTAAAAATATAAGCTTAGAATGCCAGACTTCATGGGTTTAGATAAAGGACCAAACTAAGCAGAACTAATAAATTCCTTGACATTTTTTGGGTTTAGTCATCAGTGCAAGGACACATTTTCAAGATTGCTTTGTTTCTTTCAATACCATCTTAGTAATGAGTTGTGTCAGGAACAATTGATAGTCTCTGTACAAACTTTCTTTCCTCCCTACAATCAAAATTTACTCCTTTTGGGAGACAATGCCACAATGCTTCAGGGTTTTAATGACTCCAGCAAATAGAATTTTCAGTTCAACAGAAAATAATAGCCTCTTTGATGATTTACAATCCCAGATATTCAAAAGATTCCAATGCAAAATAAATGCAAAGAAAAATGGAAAGTGGTATTAATTAACTTAAAACTATCATGGTATCATCAGCACTAAAGCTATTCCTACCAATTTACCAAGGTATCGGAAATAATTTGTTGCTAAAATTACTGCAACACTATAACACAGAACTTTTATTACATAATAAGAACTCAATTTAGTTATCCTTCTACAAACATAACAGGGTTGCTAACTTTTAAAACTAAGGAGTCCCCCCCCCCCAATTAATTTTAAAATATTCTGGAGTCCAGGAATTCTTGTCAACTTAAAAAACTGTAAAAAAACAAAAAAACAAAATTAAATCTTTTCTATTACCGTATTTGGCCGAGTATAATACGCATTGATGTAAAATACGCACCCCCCTTTTTGAGCCTGAAACTGGGGAAAAAAACGCAGTTCGGATGTATTATACGCAACAGAAAAATTTACCAAGCGATGTTCTGAACTATGAAAATCACGGTAATTTGTTACGAAAATCGGCGCGAGGATTAGGTGTCAAAAATTTACTGAACACACTTTTTTTAAAATACGCACTTTATAACTTTCTCTTAATCCTGACATTTCGTATCGCGGCAATCTGGAGAAAATTATTTATTCATTTATTTCAACAAAGCACAAGATAATGTTGCGTAAAAGTATTAACAGATTTTTTTAAAGAATAGTTACGGTGATTTTGAAATTATGCGTCGCCATATTCTTAGATGAAATAATTTTATTTCAACAAAGCAAGAGATATTGTCGAAAGTTTAACAGTTGTCATATTTAATTTTGGTTCTAGATAATCATGCTTAAAATTATCTTACAATATTTTAACAGGAAACGAAATTGAAACATCAAAGTATTTATTTCTTTGAGAAGACTACGATTTTCCTCTTCTGAATCTTCGCGGATATCTTATTTTCTAAATGATACCACTTTTATTAAAAGTTTTAGCATAATTTATATTTCATTTCTCAACTCTCAATTATTTAAACAAGAGGCCGATAAGTATAAGATAAGGTAAAATTACATTGAACAAGTGTTTAATTGTTTAAAGTGCCGTAATCAACACATGCTCACCATGCTCACACATACGAAAGGTCATAAACCGACCCCCAATTTTTAACAAAGAAAATAATCACAGCAATTAACATGGCAGTAAATAATCAGTTCTCTAATTGTAAAAACATTGCTTTGGAGTCGGTAGACAATTAATTGCCCCGAGGGGTGTTGATAGGTAATTATCATTTGACCAGCGCACGTGTGTCACAACATTGGCTTCCTTTCATTGGGACGTATGGAGGGGTGTTAATATTGTTGCAGATTATCACGGAGTTATTTTAAACCTAAAATTAATATTTATTTTATTGTATTTCATTAAAAAATGATTTATTACTTTGTCTGGCAGATAAGGTGCATGTGCACTATCATTCCGGAAGCACGTGACATAACTATGAGTGAACGTCTAAAAATAATATCGGTAATGGCGGCCTCCTCGGAGACAATCAACATGCAGCTCAAATTACTTTTAACTTACCTTTTCATGATATTTGGGCATAAAAAGATTATGAAAGTGACATTTTTAAGAAGCACACCTTCCAACAATAACTTTCCGAAGTTTAAAATATGGCAATTAACAAAAGAAATTGCATATGTCTCTAGGTGATACTACGGTATGTACGTATGATAGCCGTGTTTCACCTGAAAGAAAAACTTGTCAAAATCCCATTGTGATGTAAAATACGCATCCCTTTCTCACAGAAATTTATTTTAGGAAAAAAGTGCGTATTGTATTCCCCCAATTACGGTATCTCTGAGAAGTATACTTTGCTTTCTATGGTCTTTAATTTTTTTGGCAGATTTATAAATCATTTGTGTAAAAATTCCATTCCCCCCTTTACTTCAACACCTACAGATAGTCAAAACACTACTGATTCAATTCAGGGTTTGATGGTAAGGAACCATGGTCAAGGTCCAAAAAAGTTCCAGTAAAAATTCTTTCTCCCCATGCGTTTTTTTTTTTTTTTTTTTTTACAGCCTTCCAAGAATTTTGGGAAATCAAACAATTAAACAAAGACTGGCTTTAATATTGAAAAAAAAAATTGAATCCTTCAATTAGCACCTAGTTCACAAACGGTCAGTTCAAAATTTCGATGACATCCATTGTCACAAGTGAGCTAAAAATGAGCGAAAAATGTCATCTAACCTGGAACTCCCCAACTAAAACTCAAGTATAGTATCTAAATTAAAGGTATTAAAACATAAACATTTGGTTATATAATAACATCTTTGAGACAAACTTAAATGTCAATAAAATGTCTTGTACTGATATTAAAAGATGCACTATTCACAAGAGAAAAGATGCAACATTTGTTTCGCCATGTACTTGGTTTTTTCTAGGCTCCATTTAGCCTAAGGGCATATGCATCATTTTCTGGGGATTTCAGTGCACTATTTGTTGTATCTGCATTCTGATTTGTGAAGCTCTAATAATTTCTGTATTTCTGATTCCTTTATAAATATCTTACAGCTGTGAATAATTGATTCCATTCTATTATAACTCTTTTTTCATTTAAATTGACACATTTTTTAAATAGTTCAGATGTTTCATTACAAAAACACACATATTCATAACTTTTATGACTTTCTGATATCAGATTTTTTTTTTAAATCTGCATTGATTTTCCCAGGTATCTCTGTTATTAATCAATTAACGTTTTAGCTCAGATGCTACTAAACATAAAATGACAGATAAATCCCGGTATAAATCAGCATCATGAAATGGCCTTCAGCAAACTGTGTTAGACAAATCATTCACTGTACGACAAATTACACTTGTAAATATTGACAAATCACATGCATCAATGGACAAAACCATTTAAAATTCATACTGCATTTAATTTCTCTTGTTGATTTAATTGCTCCAATAAATACTAAATAACGTAGCTCCTGATGAACAATCAGTTCTGTAGGAGGGGGTTAGGAGTCATTCATTGAGAGGTGAATTAAGCTAATGACCATACTATAGATTCATTCTTATCCCTGTTTAAAGGGTGGACACAGGAGGAGACACAAATTAGTAGCCTTTACTAATCAATAGAGTCACATAGAAAAATGCTACCGACGAAATATTAGACCTAATATCATTTTACAAACCTATAAGATACAAATTGATTTCCAATAGCTAGTGTAATCCTGCTGTGAAAGTTTTAAGAAACATCTGTACTATATGAAATTTTGAAATCAAGCTTAGAAAGAGCAAAACTTCACTATGAATAGTTATAGTATTTAATTATAGGTGTCATTTTCAATTTCACCTTCTACAAGCTAATCAAATAAATGTACTAATATCTGATCCACAATCCACACAAAACCTGAGGGCTGTACAGAACCCCAGCTATTCTTACCAATGACCAGCAAAGTTCTGGCTGTCTTATCTATCCACAAAACAAAAATATAAATGAAAGAGTCCATGAATTTTAGAACACAATTAGGGAAATAAAGTAAACAAGAGGCCCAGGGGCCACATCGCTCACCTGAGCAATTGGCTAGGAAAAAGCACACATCAGATCAGAACTAAAAGTTTACTGAGCGGGGAGGGGGGGGGGGTCTTTTAAAGGTTTCCATAGACATTCCAATGTTAATCTTTTATCGGCCATTTGGCCCCACTCTATTGCCGGGGGTCATGATTTGAACAAACTTGAATCTACACTACCTGGGGATGATTCCACATGAGTTTCATCTTTCCTGGTTCAGTGGTTCTTGAGAAGAAGATTTTTAAAGATTTTTCCTATATATTCCTATGTAAAACTTTGATCGGAAATTTTGGCCCCACCCTAACCCAGGGGGCCATGATTTGAACAATCTTGAATCTACACTACCTGAAGAAGATTGCACATGAGTTTCATCCTTCCTGGCCCAGTGGTTCTTGAGAAGAAGATTTTTAAAGATTTTTCCTATATATTCCTATGTAAACCAGAAGTCTCTGTCGAGACTGAAGCTCTACTGGTTTGTACTTATTATATAGCAAAGGAAGAGACTTAAGCAGTTGGGAATTGAAACTTTACAACAGCAATAAGGCCAGCATTTTTTTATTTTTAGGTTTACGAACATCAGAATGAAAAAGTCCCGTAGGAGGAGGAAATAAAAAAAAAAGATAAAATTATATTTTGGATACATGATAAACTTTTCTACATTAATTTTTGCTTCTTTTTTATGCTCTCCTAAGAGGCTTCTTGTCACTGGACACATAAGGGCTACAAAGGGGAAAATACAACCTTTAATTGTTTATTTCATCATCTACCAGTTGGGGGCAGTGATATAAATCTTATGATGTTGGACAAAATACAGATTTTTTTTTTAAAAAATCATTTTTTAAAATCTCTTTTAATAAATCTTCATTTTTTTAAATGTGTGTTAGGTAGAAATTATACTAAAATATTAATATACTCGAGACCTATAAAAGTAATAATTCCTTTCATAAAACAGACAGGGAGTATTCCCAAGGAGGGGTAGGGTGGAATTTTTTTCAGTTAAGTGTAAAATAATTTTTCTGGCTGCCATAAACAATACTACATGCCTGTATATATTTGTATATTCTTGTTTTTAAATAGTTGAAATATTTTATTTCTTTAGGTTATTGTTTATTTCTTCCTCAAATGGACTTAACTTCTCCCATAGTTTTATTCATTACATCTGATGCATAAGCAACCCTTTTCTGAAGAATGATGCTAAGACTGTAAGCTATGACAGAAACCTAAACAATGTCTCTGACAATAGCTACCATGGGCAGTTTTAAACCTGTGGGAGGAAAATAATTTACAATTACAGACAGTTACTTTTGAATACGGATACATAATTATCTCACCACCATGTCACTTTGCAACAAAGTCGTCAGCATTTTATTGTTCTCTGAACGGGTGAAACGTTTTGAATGGCACTCTTATCGATAAATATTTACATTAAACCAAGCTTTAGTGCTGCTATGGACTTGACACAAATCTCCCTTCATTACCCGCCATGTTCATTTAAAACCGGAAGTACGAGTTCGTAAATTTCAAAATCTCGATCCCGACTCAAATTTGACACCGGAAAGAAAAAATTCTGTTTTTCTCAATTTAATTTTTTTTCTGAAAATTCACAAACTTGAGCGGCGGGTTTGTAAACCTAAAAATAAAAAAATGCTGGCCTGAAAGGAAAAAGAAAAGCATAAGAGCATGATATGCGAAAAATATTTAACTATGAAAATTGGTCAGATGTGTATATTGGTTACTGTGCAATAAAATCACTGGTCAAAATTACTCAACCATGAAATGTATGGCGTCATGTAGGGGAAGTGATAAAAAGCCAAAAAACACGTGCATGTTGATGATGACAATTTTGTGATCACATTTTGTAGTGCCAAGAGATGCATCAGAGTTATGGACATCGTTTCCCGATATTTGCAGTCAGTATAAATTTTCTTGCAATCATGGTATGGCTGACGGAAGTTAATTTGGGTCTAGTAATTGAATTACATAAGTAAATAAAAAGGCAACAACATGTTGCTGTGCAGTTTGTTTTTAACTTTTCAACCAAAAAAGTTTTTTTTCGGTTGTCAGAGAGTAACTTAAAAGGTTTCCAACCAACAATGACGGTGACGTTGGCGCATCACAACGTCACATCAAGATAGGGCTTTTCATCATGCTACCCCGGTTGGTGTCAAGTCATTATCACTGAAACCGATATTATTACAGCAGACAATCATACTCATAATTTTCACCCTAATACTGACAGAAACTATCTGCTCTAATTTTATGCGTGAGCTTGGTAACTTTACGCCGATTTTACTCTCACACGCACACGTATGCGCCGTATGCGTCATGTTTTTAGCAAGCTGAGAATATGTAGCCAGTGTTTGTCGAGACTTCCTTACAAACATTCACATGTACCAAATCATCTGGATTCTGTAAATTCTATCCTAAATCGAAACTTCGTCGGATTCATTGGGCGGGGGGGGGGGGGGGGTGTTAGCTTTGGAACAATACAGCTAATCTCAATTATTAAGACCACCAACGGAAGGCTTGAATAGTAATCCTATGAGAAAGATAAATGCTCTGGTGAACTCAATACACAGGAAAATCATGGCTGTTACTGATGCGCAAGGGAGATGATGAGAATTTTTATTTTAATTTTTGGGGGTATCGATATATCAATTTCACTAACTCAGGAATTATCAGTCAAGATCACACAAGATTTTGGTTACTTGTTGATAAACATTGAATTAAAATGTTTGAAAATAATATTTGAAAACATATTGGAAGTAATAGTTTAAATTTAATTCAAAAGTTTACTTTGCGTTTCTTTTTCCTTTCAGTATATTTTCGGTAGATTTCTTAAGCAAAAAAGACATATTTTTAAGAATAGCGTCGAAGGGCGGTAGGTGTAAGATTTCTTATTGGCATTTGGCCAGTTGTTTTGTTCCCTTTCTTTTACAATAAAATATATCTATAAGCCAGCAGATCTCTAAAATATCACCTGTGATTCCCTGCATTATTTTGATATATAACTGGATGAACTTTTCTGTTTCACATTTGTATAATTCTAATATTTAAGCATTGTTACATTATTTTAGACGTTATCTGCATTTCAGTTAAAAGGTAGAAAGGACTTCATAAGCTGGATGAATGACATATTTATTCCAACTTACTACCCCAATGAAAGTTACACGGGTAAACCATTGACAGTTACGGATCGCCAATGGTTAAAAGATATGGCTAATATTCGTGTTGGGCCAGGACGACTTCGCCAAGTTCGCATGAAGACTGGTAATAAATATTTGATATCTATTTAAACTCATGTCTAAAGTGTTAGCGAGAAAAATTTCAGAGAACAGTGGTTCTTGAGAAAAATTTTTAAAGATTTTTCCTATATATTCCTATGTAAAAACTTGTTTTTGGCCCCATACCCCTGGGGGTCATGATTTGAACAAACTTGAATCACTTTCTATATATTTTGTAGGCAAGTGTCCATATTCTTCCTTAACTTGGTCTTATCCATGTGTAAATGCGTACTCTGAAAAGGAAGAGGAGAAAAAGTCCTATTGTCTACGATGGAAACAATTTAATGACACCATTTGTGGTAGCGAAATTTACAAAAGAAGGTTCTACACGGCCGAGGCATGGAAATACAGGCACGCCAGTGAGATTTGGGGAATTTCAACAACGACAACAACGACAACGCCAACGACGACATACGACACGACGACAAGGACAGAACGAATGGACAAATTATTGATCAATGAACTTTTAGAAAATAACTGGATGAGCTAAACACACGTGCAATTTTTGTTGAAGACAATATAAGAATGATAAAACTGAATTTTTTATAATTTTAAAAGAAATGGGATGGGGGTTGGGGTATACATTGTACAAGTCGAATGTCCATTCAATACAAATTATGGAACAATTTTACAAATTTTAAAACTCAGGAAAACATATTGTCTGTGCAAGTAGTTTTAAATCTCATGAATTATTCATTAAAGGCTGTGGTTGCGGGGATTTTTTTTTTCATTTCACATATATTGCATAAGGTTTAAATAAGTTTTAGAAAAATCTATTTGCTTTTACTTATATTTGATCAAATGGGAGATCGTTCAATAGGGCAATTTTTTCCCACTTCTCCTTTCATATCAATTTAAGATACACAAAATATTTGTAAGCAGACTGTAAAGAACTATGATTGAACTTTGTTGTTGTGCTTTCTTTTGGCCAAGATACATTCAGTATACTATTGTATATACATGTATTTAAGATTTACTGAATTATTATATGAATCATTCAACCAATCCCAATCTCTGATCAATTTTCCTACTAGCAAATTCCTTCCTTTTTTATTTTCATTGTACCCAATGAATGTTTTACATACCAGTAATTTGAAATTAGTTTGCAAGGTCTACATGTAAATATGATGTCGCTCCCCTAAATAGCTTCAATATCACCTTTCTAAAAACATTGATGACAATTTTAGCATATTTTACCTAGTACACATTATTATCTGTGTGTTATTATGTGTGTTAGACTGCTGGTGAATATCAGTCACTTTTTTCTTTGCCATCTTTCCAGGACATTAAATCACACTGAATGACTACAGGACAGGCACCCCACAGGTTAACGTGGCTGTGAATTCTACCTGTGTAGAGCCCTAATCTTAATATCAGAACATCACCTGACGAAACAAAATCACTCTAAACCACTGCCCTATCAATGATACATCTCTTTTTCAAATGAAAATTTTTGCATGTAACTGTGCCTCACTGAACATAATACATAAACCACCCTTACAGAATCCTGTCTTTAATTGTCATTAAATAGGAAAGTCGGGTCATGGCCTGAATTCACCACCATTGTGATTTTTTAAATCGCCTTTAGCAAGCACAGGTGGGAATGTGGTTTTGTCATCGTCTTTTTGTAAAAGAAGTCTCCCAATTATTATTAATACCTGATATCCATTGCATTAATGAATCAGGCAGCAATGAGACTGGAAATCTGATCACATTGACCACAAAACTAATCAATACTGGCAGACAATTAAAAGCTGGGAACAAGATGACCAGTGTCCAGTGAGATCAATACTACAATTATCTGTGTCATTAATGTCATCAGTAACTTACAAGTGATAATATAATCTGCTGGGTACAATGTGTGCTTACTGCCATTCCTCCAGGGAATTCATTCATAGGACATAGGGGAGATAACTTTACACCCAGTACACTGTCACTGATGAAGTATGACTGGAGAATTGTGGAAATTATATGATTATGAAAATTTTTTATATATACATTTTACTTTTATCTGTGTAATGCATTGGGTAGATAAATAAACAATCTGAACTGAATCAATACTTAATAGATTAATACTGAATGTTAACAAATAATTACCAGATAGTAATATTTGTAATACATGATTAAAGGTCATCTGAATAGAGAGCATTATATTTATTACTGGTCATCCAATACAATAAAGTCAATCTGAGGTAGTATTTATTTCCTCTATTACGAAAGCTTGTAAAAACTGACAGCATTGGCCCCAATTCTTTACTGCATTTTACTGAATTCTGATCATTTCAAGTAGCAGTACCTACCAAGTATTATCATTTGTCATTCAGTGCATGATTTTAAGCTAAAAATACTTGGTGGATTTAGAAGATAGTGAGAGAATTCAAAGAAGAATTTAGTTAAATCAGATAAAGGAATTCCATAAAATCGGACTCGGCACAGAAATACAAATAAACCCATCTGGCTGACAACTTCTCTAGTATTGTGACAAACTAGAGATAAAATCCAAAGTCTGAAACAAGAAAAGCAGGTGCTTTTTATGTAACCCATTTCCTTTTTTTTCAAAAAAACAAAATAGCTACGGATACAGATTCACTTTCAAACCTCACATTTGAGTTCTGGATTATGCCGAGGCAATCTTAACATTTTGCGTATGCTTCTGTTTTTTTTTCTTCCAACATGACAAAGTAATGTTTGGAGATTCCGAGATTGTAGCTCCTGTTCAGTGAAGCTAACAATCTGATAGCTGGTCAAGTTCTATTGTAGGGATGACCCTAATGTCAAATACACCTGTCATTTGATCCCCTTAACACCAGGATAATCTGGTCTGGTCCTAAAAGCAGGACTATTTTAATCTTAACCCATTCACTAAAACTGCAGGACCTCAAAACACACAATAACAGTGGCGGATTTAAGGGGGGGCGCACCCGGCGCGCGCCCCCTAAAATTGTCAAAGTTAGCGTAAATCAAATACACTTGGTAGACCTCATTTTCACCCTTCAAAATCTCTAGAATCCAGGAGCTTCCGGGGGCTTCGCCCCCTGGGCCCCCACCAGGGCTTTGGTAGACCTCATTTTAACCCTTCAAAATCTCTAAATCCAGGAGCTTCCGGGGGCTTCGCCCCCTGGGCCCCCACCAGGGCTTTGCCAGACCCCTTGCCTAATTTTGGCGCCCCCCCCTAACTCCAAATCCTGGATCCGCGCCTGAATAATTCAAAAGAGGGCAACTCTATACACAAAACTGAAAACATCATAGGCTTGCATAAAATTGATTTTGTCGGAGACTTATTTATATAACATACTTGTGTGTGAGTTTGGGGATGGGGGTGGGGGGGGGGTGCTATTTCTCTGCTTTTTTCAGTTTGGTATTATTAACTTGCTGTAAATCTACCAAGCATAAAATTAATGCATGTCTACAAACTCTATTGAACTGCTACATGGAAATTATATAAAATCCAGTAAATAGGCACCTTGGATTATTTAACAGTACAAGCAGCAGTGTGTTTAGGGGACATGTCGAATGCCATCTGTCACCATCCAATGCTGTCATCGACACCTTAAAATATAACCTCTACATAGAGGCATATCAGGTGCATTCTCTCCATGACTCATGAATTTTAACTAAATAGTCATATGACATTTAAATTACAAACATGGTGGTGTATAAAGTTTAGAAAGGTACAGTTCATTGGAAACCAAATAAAAATCTTATTGGCTCTAATAATGCAAGACCAGATTACCACCAACTGGAACAATCTCTCCTTAAAGAGATAATCAATCTAAAACAACGAAACATTCATTTTTACCTCACTTTTGGGGGGGGGGGGAGGATTATCAGTTTGAGTAAGAACCAGTTGACAGTCAACAGCAAATACAAATGTTCAAAGTTCTACATACTTTCTTCTGTACACTTTTATTAGAGCATCTGCTCTAGAGTCGCAAAGTAAGGAGTCAATCCTTATGTCGTGGGTTCAAATCCCACTGTGGGACGTGAAGACCGGTCCTATGGATGAGACTGTATAAATCAAGGTCCCCTGTTGCAGTAGGTGCTGGCATGAAAAAGATCCCTCCCTGCTCAATGGCCCTGAGTGCCAAGCATAGGACAAAATTTGCAGCTCTCCACCGGCAAGTGGTAGCATCTCCATATGGGTGAAAAATTCTCAAGAGGGACATTAACCAACAAACAATCAATCAATCTGTACACTTTTATGTGAAATTCAGTAGTGTCTTATTCCATTCTGAATACATCTTATTTGACAATTCAATAGAATTCATTTCAGATATTAACTGAGCTTTATTATGATACATTTTCAAAAAGTTCTGTGTAAATATGGACAGGATGGAAAGGTTTGGGAACAAAAAAACAAGAACAAAACTGACAAATGACAATATATTTCATCATAGTTTCCATTCCTCATATTTAACATTTATCACCTTCTACACTAAAAAATTCTTAAACTTTCAAAATAACAACAGTATATGATACATGTATAGACATATGTTTTATCAGATCTTTATATATTACCACATTCAGTATCTGAATAACAATACAAACTCACATTACACTGAGATCAAGGCCAACTGAGTGAGACTTTTTTTTATATAGAATATTTGAAAATTGGATACATTATTCAGAAAATGCTATACCAGGTATATACTTGTACTTCTAAACAAAAAAGAACATCACCAATGCACCAACTAACTTTTATATTCATAGCATGCAAGGTTATTAATGAATTGGCAAACATACCAGATGGAACTTCAATTGTACTTAAATAAATTATTATGAGTTGACATTTGAGGGTAGGCCAAATTGAATTGAATACATAACATAAAGTGCATAAAAACAGCCAGAAAATACAAGCTTTCAGTGGATCCTGATTTCTTTTGTTGGGGAGGGCCCATAGAGCTCTAAGACAAGGTGTTTTACAGGAGAATACCTGGTTTTACATTACAGAGGTGAACGGACCCCATAAATTTTGTCAAACCACCTCCACAATTGTGGGGACAATGACTTTATACTGTTGTATTAGCAATCAGTTCACCAGCTTGAAACGTATTGTCCAGAGGACCTTGTGAAAATTTGGGACTCATACTAACCTTCAATTTTTCCTCTGCACTGTCAATTATAAATTCATGAGTAAAATGCATAGCCAATCAAACTATTGTAAAACTGCATTGTACTGATTATGGTTGGTCCATTTTGATTTTTTTTTGCATGTCTACCCATCTACCCATCTATAAATAGTCTATCTACCAATTTAATAAAAACACACCAGCCAAAAATTAAAATGGAAATTTTTTTAGTCAGAAAAATATTTTCCATGCATTCAATATATTTGACTTCATTAATCTATTTTTCTAATATACATGTATACCTAATATTACAGATTCTAGACAAATACAGAAAGAAACAGAATTCAAAAGTTTTGGCCAAAAGAATCAGTTTCAAGACTATTGAGATTTTTTGAATGTTTTTTTTCTGAACTTAAATGTCAACCCTCCACCGATGCTTGCAGATGCTTACAAACAAAGAACAATCTTGGAATGGCCTTGTCATGAAATATCAATATATAAATCAAGATATTATAAACTGCATGAGGAACCATATTCCATATTCCATCCAAGCACAATGAACAGTTCTAGATATTTATTTGATTGGTAGATGCCACTTTGATTCCTCTATTTCCACTATCTTATGAAAACCTCTGGCATACAAATTCCTCTCTATCCCACAGCTGTCCAACACTATGCCAAACTATTGACAATCTTGCCATAAAATCATTATCTGTAGCACTTTCTTTGGTTTCTCTGAGACTTGCATGGTCACAAGACAATAAATCTTCTATACTACTGAAAATCATGCAAACTCACTCTAGAATGAAATGCACAGTTCATTGGGAAAATTTCAAATCAACATTTCTTTAAAAAGAGGTAAAGATAAAGTCATCATTTAGTTTGAAAATAAATTTTCTTAAGTCTGTGTAAACATGAGTAACTAAAAATTTACAGTTCATACTGATATTAATTGCTTTCATTACTATACCTACATTCCTGTGATGTCATAGATTCAAGTCTTGTTGAGATTTAGCAAGTGTATGTACCAGTGATGCATATTATATGATTACTAATTTTTGTCCACTACTTTCACTGAAAGTGGGTAAATATTAATTTGGGGCTGTCTGTCCATCCATCTGTGAGTCTGTTTTTCTGTCAGTCTCTGTAACACTTTCATTTCTGTGCAATATCTCATGAAGCATTTAACCTTTTGCAATGTCTCTATGACATGAGGAAGACCTGAACTGATTTTGAGGTCAAAGGTCAAGGTCACAGATTCTTAGATTCTGTCTGTCTGAAACTGTGTAATACTTGTTTCCACAAGATATCCCGAAAAGCCTTTGAACTTTTGCAATTACATTTTATACCAAAACTCCCTTTACTGATCCATCTAATGTCTTTTTCAAATGAGTTATGCTTAAAGTTATACAATTACTATTCTTGCCAACTGCCAATCTTAACTTTGTGCATCTTCCTTTCTATTGAATTTATTAAATCTCTAACTTCCTCCTTTAATAAAATGTATTTGCAAGTTCATATTATACTAAATTTGGTAAAGAGCAGAACAAGTCTCTACAGATTCACTTTTGACAACCAAATTTTTTTTTTTTCAGTGAAACCATCTTTAAGCCTATCAAAATATATGAAAGTTACTATCTTGAGGCTATAAGTGATTTTTCAATTTTAAAGTGGCTCTCAAGATTGACAAAATAACATCCTCATTTTTACTGTATAAAATTTTGTTAGTTCAGCCTCACATCCGTGTCTCTAACAGTCAGCTAATGCATGAGAGTTAAAACCTGCTAGATGCAGGTGAGTAAAGTGGATCACAGGCCTCTTGTTCTGTAATTCTTATATCACAAAATCCTTATAATAAGCTCCTATTTTAATGAGGATTCCAACACTAAATCTGTTCCTTTTCAAGTTTGTGATTTATGGGAAACAAGAATTTTCTGCTAATTGGAACATTGTAGGTCTAATGGAAACATACATAAATAACATGGGTAAAAGTTGTTAAAAGTTTCCTCTTCCTTAGATCTTACATAGTCTTAGGTTTCATAAAAATGCAAAAAGGATTAGTTAATGCATGTTTTTTCAAACCAAATAAAACATCAAATGACTACCTTGATGTGTTGAATTTAGAATAATGAAGAAAATAATCTAGAAACATGAACTAACTACTTAGCTTTATAATTATCATCCTGTTCGCTTTCTATACCTGAACTCGAAACTCAGTTTGTCAGATAACTTTTTACATGTTACATTTTAAGGTCATACGCAATGTAGTTTGAACTTTATTGGGTTCTTCCTTGGAGTTGAAGAGTTCCACAAAATGAAGGACCCCTGTGCAATACTTTTAATGACTATGTATGGATTTTTATCCCGCTTCAGACAAATTTGTAGATTGCTGATTGGATAAAAGCTAATCACATGACGCCCTGAAATTTTCCGTATTACGTCTCCGTCGAGGCGTAATATGAAAATCGGGCACGCGATTCCGTTCGAAGCGTTGTTATTGTAAATAAAAATGGCGGCTAAGAAATGGTTTACGTAGGTAGTTTAGTTAAATTTCTTGCTACCGTAATGATATTATATGTTGATTGTTATTGGATTAAAACTTAATACTTTCATAATATGCACAAATATTTTTTTTTTATCCCGCTTCACACATATTTGTCGATTACTATTGGATAAAAGCGAATCACGTGACGCCCTGAAATACGTCTCCGTCAAGGCGTAATATGAAAATCGGGCACGCGATTCCGTTCGAAGCGTTGTTATTGTAAATAAAAATGGCGGCTAAGAAACGGTTTACGTAGGTAGTTTAGTTAAATTTCTTGTTACCGTAACGATATTTTATGTTGATTGTTATTGGATTAAAACTTAATATTTTCATAATATGCACAAATATTTTTTTTTTTTGAAAAAGGTCTTCAGCGGGATAAATTCGTAACACAGTCAGTTAGTGACCTAATACAGATTCATACAGGGTGAAATGGAAATCCGTTTCCATTTCACACCCTGTATGAATCCGTATTAGGTCACTAACTTACTGTGTAACTAATAGTACACCTCCTCTAAAACATTTTTTGATGAAAAATAATCTGGAATTTATGTTTTGTAATTTTTGTGCATTTTTCTTTAAATAATGCAAAATTTTTCACAATTTGATATCTTTTCAAAACCCCTGGTAACGCATGCTGATTTTTTTGTCTAAGAACAATTAATGATATTGTAAGTTTAAATTTAGAATATCTTGAAACATTATCAGTAGGTGAGCTACCTTGTGTATGTCCTTAAAGCAAACTTGCCAGAGAGCCTTCTTTGATAGAGGCCGGGATTCGATTTTGGGTACATGTATCTCAAAAGGAAGGCTTAACTTGGGAGGTTAAATTCATAAATAGGAAAATATGATGAGGTCATAAAAAAATGATAAAGTCACTTTGTAAAGAACCACTAAGCAAAATAAAAAAGCTTTATATATGTAAGCTTCTTCAATCCAATATGTAAATTTACAGTCTGAGGCTGGACAGGTAGAGTCTGGCAGTCACAATTATGGTATAGGGAGATACAAGGAATAATGAGTAAAACATGGTTATAAGTAATATAACCAATACACTTAAAATGAATTGACACGAATAGCGAAGTGATTTCATTGCTTTAAAATATACTTCTGAATCCTTATAATTACAATATATGGTTGCGGCCCTATGCTTGGTCGTGGCCCTATGCTCCCCAAGGAGTGAACAGGAATAAGTCAAGTCATTATAATCATGTTGTATGGTATTATTTTCTTTTGACTCCCACTTGTCTCCCCATCCCTGCGGTTCAGGGTGAGACCACAAAAATGATTTAATTGAAACCTTTTCTTTAGATCATGAATTCTATTCCAGTCAGATCTTATAAACTGGTTTTACAGATATTATAACATGTATATCTTATATAACAGTAATCTGTCATCATTGAAATTCTTAAAAAAATGCATATTAACAAGATACATGTAACAGTTTTGATATTACTTAGTTTAAATGGATGGTACATTCATATTTGATTTCATCAAATCGTACCCCTGTGATCCTACCACTGACTCACAAAATTCTAGGGCCTATCGGCTTCAGTGTCAATCTGTAAGCAACCTTTTGTGAGATATATTATAACACAAAATCAATTCAAATAATTTTTTAATCATTTTATATTTATGGAGTTATCAACTTTTTCAACAGTTAAACCATCTAGAAAACTAGTCAACCTATTACCTGACCAGCATAATCCATAACACCAAACCATAGTCTATATAATTATTCCTCTGTTTGATAAAAGGTGTACCCACCCAGCTTTTTTATGTGATATGAAATAAAAACTGGACACAAAAAAATCAAAACACAAAGTGGGCTTAGTATTATTCATGTGTTTATGTGTTGAGTTTAAATCTGGCTGTCAAAGATTTATAAATAAATTTGTCTACATACTGAAGATAACATTTATCTCGAGTATTAATATGTCATACTGTGCATGCATATCAACCATACACAATAATAAGTGTGTACCGCATGGATAAAATCATCAACCGAAAAGTCAGCCATTTCTCTACAGGTATTCATAAAAAATTTGCATATCAAGCTTAATGCGAAGTTTTTTAAAACTGAAAGTTTAATACCATAAATATTTGATGTCACATATCAAAAGCACAAGAAAATCTTGTCGAGATCAAAACACATGCAAGATGGACAAATACTAGATAATTTTGTTACAAACTCATCATCATCAGACATGTTTAGGTTTGTAATAGTCCTAATATCAGCTGTGTTTACACAAGGAGAGTATGGGGTCCCTACTGAGCAAGTCAACTAAATAGCCAGCTGACGTTTTCGGTCACCTTTATTCCGAACAAAGGCTTTAAACAAAATTACTAAGTTTAACACAAAATATTCACGCAATATTGTGCTCTATCCATTCACCAGACCACCGTGTACCCGATTATACAACACCGTATTACAATATAGCACCGATCACAAGGATCCATGTCCCCAGTTTGAAGGACATTTATAAACACCAATAAAACATTAAACAATTATATTTTTTCGCTACGAGAAAGTTAATCCGCTTTTATAAATAACCAAAGACGACGACTATAAAATAGTGTTTAAAATAAAAATACAGGTGAGACGACCCCTCGGCGATCCCCAGGTGTGACAAAATTCCTTACCTCTAGAGTATGTGACGGCAGTTACCCAAATCAAAAACACGGTGGGGAAAAGTGCAGACGGCAATTTCGCCTGCATGGCGGGCTAAGAGCCTTCCCTGATCCTTTTAAGTTGCACTCTTACTTAATCTGAGGATTTGCACACACATAGGAAATTCACAGTAAATCCATTGCATTTCCCACACCATGTGCCCGTGTTGAAGTTTCCACTAAGAGCGTTTGAATGATGTTGACTCGGAAATACGTGACGTCAGTTTTCGTATTTTATTTTTAGAATGGGGAAGTCGCAATTTATTTAAAGAGGGACAACTCCAACTTCCACATAGGCTATTTATTTATTTTCCGAAAGTACATTTTTTAAAATAATTATATAGCATAGATTTAAAAATCTATTTTATACCACAAAATAGCCCCTACTTTTTCCCAAACACAACATTTTTTTTTCAATATTGAAATTGTTCTTTGAAAAATTGACCCCCCACACACACTTTCTGTTGCCCCCCTCCCCCACCCCCGCTTTTGATCTCGTGACCTTGACCTTGATGTTAACCAATTTTTCAAGAATTTTAACATTACTTCAAATTGGTCATAACTTTTGAAAGAGAAAAGATAGGGCTTTCATATTACAATTGAAGACCATTCTAAATATATAACCAAAAAAAGAAACCTGACCCTGTGAGCCTTGACCTACTTTCAAAAAATGTTATCTTTGCTTTTAACTTTTAATTGAAAGAGAAAGGGCTTTCATACCTGACATGTATATTACCTATTTGAGGTACTATGATGTTTTACCCTGACCTGTTTGACATATAATTTTGTATATGTCAAACAGGTCAACTTTAACTTTAACTTTAGTGGTTACATGTACTTTGAATGACATATGATAGGGCATTCATATTTGATACATTATACCATAAATAATGGCATCCCATCCACTAAGACACCAAAAACAGGGGACCAAATTTCTTTGAATTTGCTAATGTTCTTAAGATCAATTTTTATGCCCCCTGGGGTAAGTATGCAGGCGCGTAGCTGCCTATACGCAAGTACGCAAGTGCGTACACATCATTTTCCAAAAAAAAAAATAGAAAGAAAGAAAGAGGGATAAAAGAAAAGAAGGAAAAAAAGAAAGAGAGAAATTTATTCGGGAAAAAAGAGACACTACCCGTGTTTCAAATTATTTTGCGTGTTATTTTTTCGATTCAAATTTTTTTCAGCATGTCTGCACATTCAAATTTAGTCCTTTATAAAATCAATTTCAAAACATCTTTCAACATTCTTGAGAAAAAAAAATACACATGTATTGTTGAACCAAAATTTTCCACTGTTATTCCGCGTAATCCTGATTATCCGGACAAATATTTGATGAAGGAAAGCCATCTAAGGGACTTTGATCCAAAGAAAAAGTTAGAAAGGTCTTGAACGACTATACAAGATTTTTAATATCCGTAGAGGTAATGAATAAATGTCGGTAAACAATTTAAGTTATGGTGAACAAAATAAATAATAATATAGCATCTCTTAATGATGTTACCAATTTAAAGAATTATATTATAATTGAAGCATTCTCGAATCGTTTCAGCCATCAAATATGAAGGTAATCAAAAAACAACAACACTCCCTATATATTTTGAAATATTTAAACTCCAATGATAACGATATTATCTTGATACAATTGGAAACTTTTTCCAATACCAATATATGCGTATATTAATTTGATAAATTATCGTTCTCTTCCCGAAGTATCAATGGAAGCAGTATAACTTAGCTACGTTAGTAAGTGTTTGCTCGAGAAAAGTGATATTATCATGATTTCTTTTGCAAGAAAATGACTGAAAAATTTCGTAAATCCAGGAGCTTCCGGGGGCCTCGCCCCCTGGGCCCCCACCAGGGCTTCGCCCTGGACCCACTGGGGGCCTCAGGGCGGCCCCCAGACCCCCGACCGTTTTCTGCGTACACTTCATTTCCATGCTGACTATGCGCCTGGTATGTCCATCACTCTGGCTACTGGTACCAGTCTGTCTGTTTGTCCAAAAAAATTTAACCTTTATATGGTATATTTGATTTCTAGACCTTCCAGTTTGACATATGGCCACTTTTAGAAAAATTTAGCGAACTTTTTTCTTGACATTAACTTTCAAACAGTTGGAGCTAGAACTTTGAATTCGTATTTCACATGTTTATTCATTGTGACAAGACCTTTCCATGAATATAAATATTTGTTGACCTTGATCCTTGAGGTTGACCCATGTTGATCTTGGACAATACTTTTGAAAAGTATTAAGTAGTATGGCTTTTATATTTCACAAGTATATCCATTATAACAAGGCTTTCTTTTGGAAAGCAACATATTTGACCTTGATTACAATGCCTTACCCTGTGTAGCTTCTTTGACCTTGACCTTCAAGTTTGACATTGTTTAAAAACTTTAACCTTGGCTATAACTTTTGAATGGTTAGAGCTAGGGCTTTCATAATTAAAGGTACAAGTTCTTTCTTGGGGTAACCATTTTTAATCTCTATTGAGGAACCTTCAGCCTTTGTCAATGCTGGGACATCAATGTGTTGTTCAGCATATTTCAGAATGTAAAACACAGACATCCCTTTAATGGCTTGTCCTCCCCATACCAAGAGTTGAGGGAAGGGGACATGATTTGAAGAATGTAAACTTAACCTATTGGTAGCTTTCATGTTAAAATGCCATAACATGATTCTACTGTACTAAGAGAAGAAGACTTCCAAGATTTTCCCCCTATATATTCCACAATATCAAGCCTAAATTTGGCCTTCTATCAGTGCCGTTCTTGTAATAATGATTCTTAGAAGATTTTTCTTCCTGTTGCTCCAATTTAAAATAATTTAACACCTTTAAGTGGCTTAACACACCTGCCCTCTCCTGGAGGGCATGGACTAAGGAATCTTGAGTCCACACATCTTAAGGATGCTTCTATCAAATGACTAAACATGGCGCTTAGTTCTAGAGAAGAATTTAAAATGTTTCCAGTATATTCTCATATTAATTAAACTTTAATCCCATATTGTGACTAAAATTTCTACCCTATGAAGCTACTGGTATATTTGTGACAAAAGTGAATCTGTACTACCTGAGGATGCTTGTATAATGTATTAATTCTCATCTTACTGTTCTCGAGAAATGATCAAGATTTCTTCCAAAGCAATATTTCCTGTAAACTCAGTTCTTCTTAATGTGGCCCCCCGATTTGAACAACCTTGAGTCTACACTACCTGAGTCTGCACTACCTGAGGATGGAATGTTCTTTATCAATCCAACTTATCAAGGCATGTGTAACTTTCATACAGGTTCTTTTTTAATTATTATTTATTTGCAAAATGGCAAATATTATATTAAAAGTAAATAAAGTAACATACTGATTTTTCGTACATTTTTTATACATTGTAATAAAACATTAAAGAAGTTTTTTTTTTTAGAAATCTTGTTATAATTTTATGTGACTGGTTTTATTTCATGTGGTTCTCAAAAAGTTTTTTATTTTTTTACAAAGATAATGCCATTAATTATTTTCAACAATTCTTAATCATCTCTCATTGAAAGAAGGCTTAAACTCTCAGTATAAGTACTGGTAAACCTGGGATTGATGTGTCCATTTGTAAAGGGTTGCTCTGTTTTGTGATAGCCTAAATTGTTTTACTTATAAGTAATATGGAAAGGGGAATTAAAATGCACATAAATAACAAAAATAAATTTTAACCATTTATTTCATTTAAATATTTAAAAATTGCATTAAATTGTTAAAACATATCTACATATATTTATATATACAAATAATCAATTGGTTATCTAAAAGCAAATTAAAACAATACTTTAAAAAATGTCAGACTCCAAACTGTTTTTCTTGTTTTGTTTCTCTTTTCTCATTTTGTAACTACCTATTAAGAGAAACTAGGTCTTAAATTAAATTATATAAATGAATTACATACTCTTAGAATATAGCTTGGGAACTGAATCAATTCAATATAATCCTTATAATAGAAAATAAATACAGAAAAAAATTAATCTTCAGGGGTATTTTTTTTTATTCTGAATAGTTCATAGATTCTGAGACACTGAATTTACTTGCATTCATTAAATTTCTAATACATGCCACCTTTCATTTGCTGGAGTGACTATTTTGGATCTAAGATCCTAATTTTTTAGCCTTAAACTTGTAGGAAGATGCTTTAACATCGATATGAAAATAAATGAAAAATTTATATTTTTTCTTATCATAAACCAACAGTGAGATTTTTACCCCCCCCCCCCAAAAAATACATTAATCTAAATTCTACATGCTGTTTAGATTTTGAAGTCCTAATAAAATTCTTCCTGCATAGCTACTGGTAAAAAATACTCATCAGCCTATTTAATCCTTTTTTTTAAAGAAAGCTTCTTTGTCGCACTTGTTAATACTGTTCTTTTGAGACATCATGGTTCAATTAATACCCTAACAAATTTATCAAGTCATGATAATCGAGATAAACCATAATGGAAATATTATGCACCAGCATCATAAAAATTGGATGCATTGTACAAGTAGTACTCAGTGGAAATATGCATACAGGACAAATCCACAGCCAAAAATACAGTAAAACATGGTTACAGTGATTCCACTAATAACTATTTCATGCTTATAGTGAAATGATTTCATTACCTGTAGACTTAAAAGGCATTATAAATTTATAATTTACATAATTACATAATGAATTATGTTTAAAAAAATTCAAGATGTTCCACTCTTACATGTTTTTCTGTATGTACAGTCATCAAATGCATTAATACTGACAGCAGCATTGAAAATCTTGTCCCAGCTGTGAGAGCTGATAATCAACTCAACCCTGTTTTCTTAATTATAAAAGTAATTAATTAGTATCACAGACAAAAAAAAATCCAGAGATGAATATGAAGCACGTTAATTTGTTGCAGCAATCATGGCCTTCGGCATGGTCTGGTCAACTCTAGAGGAAACATTTTTGAACCTATAAAAAGAAAAAAAATATGCTGCATCATTCTGGATTTTAACCTTAGCTGTTTACAGGATACACAAAACTAGCTCTTGGAAATTATAGTAAATCAACTCAAAATTCAGACTATGGTATAAAAGAAAATGAGCAATTTGCCACAGTCATAAAAACTGAGTAGAACAATTAGTGTCTTGTCTGTTCAGCATTAAAAAATTTCTGAGGTAAAATGTTGAATGCAATGACCTGCTCCCTATTTTGACTTACTTGGACATTTTGAAGAGCTCCTTCTCGGGGGCGGTTTTCTTTGAGGCTGTTGTGGAAGACACGGCTGAGCGACTGGAGTTATGAGCCGAGTCTACAGCATGTCCTCGTCTCCTGTAACAAAAAAAATAAAAATTATCCTGTCATCTCCACACAGAGGATTTTAACATACCAAAATTTGAATTTATCTATAGGTTGGAATTGATGGTCCTTAGCACTTTTTTTATACATTTAATTTCAATGTGTGAATCCCTTGAATATTTTGAATTTTTCTACTCAGTCTTAATTTGTTTTGAGATAAAAAGATTTGACTGTAGTATAGAACAATCTTAATCAACCAAATCAGACTTACTGTGGCTGGTACACGGGTTGCCTGGCTTTGCCGATGGTTGTGTTATACTCAGACACTAGAGGCTCCTTATTCTGAGGCCCCTGTGAAGCTATCATCTGTCTGTGTTTTTCCCTCAGTCTGTCCTGCTTATATTCCCATTTACGAACTTCATCCTGCCATTCTCTGTCATAAGCATAGGACAAGAGTTTGGTCATTTTGGGCTTCTCTGTCTTATCTGATGCTTCAGGTCTGTACAAATAAAAAAATTTCAAAAAACAATTCTAGATCCATAAGTAAGAAAGGAAGTTTTTTAAAGAATGGTGTGAATACAAAGTTCATAGAATTAATGACTTAAAACAAAACTTGACCACACTTCACTGACAATAAATTTTTTCCTATACATACAAAGGTAAGTATTTCAGTCTGTCTCGGCCATCTTCCCTTGTGGCCATTTTGGCAGTAGCGACTTGCTGGGAGGTTTTCATGCCTGCAGGGGGAGGGGGAGCTTTCTTGGTCCTGAAAGGTTTACTGCTTCGTACACCGTACCCAGGCTTGATCACTTCTGGAAGCTTGACGGTTTTGTCTGTTGCCCCCTTCCCATCTCGCTCAAAAGCTGATACATTATCAAAACCATAGGGTGCTCTTCTTGGTCTTTCATAAGAATCTGACTGTGCATCTGGATTGAACACTTCATGGTACATGTACTCAGGTACGGTAAACTGGTATGGTCTAAAATTAAAGTATAATTAAAGTCCTCACAAGTATGTTAAGTGTAGATATGAAGTACTTCTTTGATAACATAAAAAATGATGATACATTTAGTGGAGTGTATCAATAAACCTTAAAGAAAAAAAGGTACAGTCAAACTTTATTAGCTTAACCTTGATGGGACCAAAAAAACTTCAAGATTTCAAAGGATTTAAAGAATAACTGATTGGGACTTCAAAAATCACTTTGACATACCCATGGTATTTAACATAATAGTGTTTGAGATA
Organism: Saccostrea cuccullata; assembly: GCF_032062105.1. NCBI lineage: Eukaryota > Metazoa > Mollusca > Bivalvia > Ostreida > Ostreidae > Saccostrea > Saccostrea cuccullata. The sequence goes on along the minus strand of NW_026922785.1, from coordinate 132,786 downwards.
CCTAAGTTCAACTGTATCTACAAAATTGATCTAAATTATAATGTAAAAATTAAACCATGAACAATGGTAAACACAAAAATCAAGTAATATTTAACAATTTATATATATAGTTATACAATACTTCACTTTTTTTTTTTATATTATCAACATATTTTTTTTCCACAGAGGTCATAAATATGTGGAATCACAATTTCAGTACAAGCCATGGGTATAGTGAAAAAAAACTATCACACACAGAAAAAAACTATGACTACAGTATTTCACAATGAATAATCCATTTTCTACCTCACTTTTACTCTAGTTTACCACTCCCAGAATTAGATATTCCACCTACTCTGTTTTTTCTTTCTCCTCCTCTGCTTCCAGTCTATTGTCTTCTAGATAAAACCATTCATTCCTAGGATACGATACAGGCTCCCTCTCTCTCATGTTAAGATTCTCCTTGAATTGGAGTAAAGCTAAGTAAACAATTAAAAGAAAATGAATAATCTTATATAAAAAAAAGAGATATTGGCTATATATTTTTTTAACTTTTAGAATCCTGCATATTGTCATCCTTGCAATGCCAGGGGTTCTGAATCAAAATGTTCGGTCCAACAACAATTAGTTGTTGACTCAGGACCCCTGGTATTGTGAGAATTGAAAATTGGTTGGAGCTGTTTTTCTACAAATGTAAATGCACAAAACAGAAACAAAATTTTCATTGTATCTGATTAATCACCACTATTAGCTTACTTTGTCTGCCACCAGATTTGGCTAGACGAACATATTTGGTGTCGGTGTCTTTGAACAAAGACCTCTGGGCCTCCTCCTCAGGGGGAAGATCAGTATTCAGCCCTGGAATCTGGGAGGTGTAGGGAACTGGCACTGGTTCAGATTTTGGCTGTCTTTTAGCAGGAGCATGGTAAAACCAGCCTAGAAGGAAAGTACAAAGAAAAAATATAATTCATACATTAAACCTTCTTGAAATGTCTTTAATTTCTTGAATCTATGACTAAAGGTCCAACCATGACACCGTTTGTAAAATTGTGTCCCTTTGAGGTGTCATCAAAAAAGAAACAATAAATCTTTTCTTTTGATAACAGTAATGTATGTTAAGATCTTTTTTTTTGGGGGGGGGGGGGTTATTATACAGATATTTTTATTCATAAATTAAATCTAATGAGTGCATTGTTGAACAATTTCAATAAACATTAAAGCAATAGTAGAAATATCACAACGACTTAGCGATATAAATATTAGGGATTGTTCTTATAAATATGTATACTTACCACATTCCTTTATATTTTTATTCGTGGCCATTGAAACTGTTTGTAAATATCCTTTGAATATATTGCTACTGATTGTAAATACACATGGCCGACATAATATAAACGTCGTTATGGATACAGCTGATTTGCTTTTCGAACCCGACGATATTACATGACCAAAAACCTGTTTCCGGTGTAAACAATACAACGTGGCCTGCTACAATAATTGATGTTTTCGACTTTTATTACCCGTCTAGCTCTTATTGGAATATTTATTCGAGGTGACTGTTCTGGCATTCATCACTGTGTGAAGTCGAATTTTGACGATAACAGCTGTACTGCCGCGAAAGAAGGGTTAAAATCCGATGAACTGACAATGGCATTAGTTCCATACGATGCCAATAAAGATATTCTAGCTATCTTTAACAAACCAGAGCGAGTGTTTCATTTTGCTGGAAAGGAATTAAAGATACCACAGGACTGGAATAACTTAGGCGTAGCGGCTGTTGTCTGGGATGCGGTAGATTTATTTACACATATTCTAAAAATTTAATTTGTATCAAACACACACTGATTTAGGTTAAAAACTTGTCACAGACATCTAAAAGTGTATCAATAGGCTGCATATAAAGAAATATATGAAAAAGCGTTGCCTTTGACTATGATGAGGGTCAGGTGGCAACTTGCTGATAAAATGTTCAGGTACTTGTGAAAGTATGAAATCAATCAGGACTGGACAGGACTAAGAGTCATAGGCTATGAGTAGGCTAATTTAGTTACTACTATCATAGAGTAGATGACTCTTTTTAGAAAGGTTATGATGAACTATTGACTTCTCAAACAGAGATAGGCCATCTCGGTCTTTGTTTCCCATCTGTGTGATACTGCATATATAGAATTTCTTGAAATTTCAGATAGGCACAGTCATAACCTCAATGATAGATTTTGGAAGCCTTGGCTCAGGTGAGCTAAAAAGGCTCTTTATTTAACAACTACGATATATGCAAATGGTCTTAAAGACTTATTATTTTCTGTATTGTAGGCAGTTGTTCTTTCTGAATACCTAGAAGCAGGGCATGTACATTTGGAGGGAAAGAGAGTGATAGAACTTGGAGCAGGATCTGGTCTAGTTGGTATGGTGGCTACATTACTGGGTGAGTTCTGCTCAGAACTTCAAATCGCTTGTACTTCATGTCATACAAGGTCTCAACCAGATTCAGTATGAAAAGACTGTTCTTTATCATTTGCGTTTCAAACAGGGGCTGAAACGATTCTGACAGATCAAGAAAAAGCAATTCCATATTTAACTAAAGTAGTTACCAGCAATCTACCTGAGGAACTTAAAGGAAAATCTGAAGTGAAGGCCTTGGACTGGCAAGGAAATTTAGAATCCTACCAAGAGACATTTGATGTGATCCTGGGAGCTGACATTATATACATTGAAGACACCTTTCCTGACTTGTTGAGAACTATTGAACACCTTAGTAATGAAGAGACATTAGTTTATATTTCTTGCAGAATAAGATATACAAGAGATTCAAACTTTTTGAAAATGTTTTCAGATGTGTTTGAACTGAAAAAGGTTCATGTTGATAGACAGCGGGATATTACAATCTACAAAGGGAGGAAAAAACCTAAATGAAACATGGTACATGTATATAAATATGGTTATCAGAAAAGACTGCAGAAAGTACTTTTATCAGATATAAGATTGAAAGGCCAGAATGCATTGTTTTTAAATTTGTAAAAATGTTACACTGAGTAATTTAAATGATGATATCTTGCAAAGGTTATACTCTAGAATAAGCTTGTCATTTATCACAGTTTCATGCAGAAGCATTCTCTTATATTGTTCAAAAAATGAGTTCAAATGAATTTAAAGATAGTCTTTTACTGATAAGTAAGAATTTTACATAGTATTTTCTCTTGTGAAAATAAAGTACATATATTTTAAATATATTAAATAAAACATTAAGAACAATAAATTTCATATTTTACAAAAAGTCGTTGATCATTTCTTCGATCTTTAAGATTAGTTTATTAGCCCTGCTTTCACATTCAGGTAAAGAAGTAAATTCTGAAGTACAAATCATATCACTCAATATGTCCTGGACACTGTGAAGATCAAATACACAATGATTTATCTGCCCCTCATCCATAGGCAATCCTTTATCTATAGTCAAGCTCATAGAATTATTTCCCTTTGTTTCTCCTGTTGATTTTTCTTCTGGAACACAAATGGCATTACCATGATTACATGTAATACCTTGAGTTTTGCCTGGTTCATTTTGATGTATGTCTGATTGATTTGTCATAAGCTTTATCTGGTTTTGCAGAAGTTTTATCCTGTTAAGGGCAATGACTTCCATAAACTGTAGAAACTCCTCATAATCAATTCCACAGCTTGCCTTTAGGATCAGCTAAGTCATGTAAAATTGTAGAACAATGTCATTGTTAACATCACTATAAACCATAGCAAAGAGTCAAAGATCTTAAAAAACAGCAACTATTTATTCATCATAATTATTAACAGTGATTCAAAATACCAATTCTGTGTGTCTGTCATGTCAAGATTTTTACCTAAGTGTGTTTGTCTGTCTGTTATGTCAAGATGTTTACCTGAGTTTGTCTGTCTGTCATGTCAAGATGTTTACCTGAGTTTGTTTGTCTGTCTGTCATGTCTAGATGTTAACCTGAGTTTGTTTGTCTGTCTGTTATGTCAAGATGTTTACCTGAGTTTGTTTGTCTGTCTGTCATTTCTAGATGTTTACCTGAGTTTGCTTGTCTGTTATGTCAAGATGTTTACCTGAGTTTGTTTGTCTGTCAGACATGTCTAGATGTTTACCTGAGTTTGTTTGTCTGTGTGTTATATCAAGATGTTTACCCAAGTTTGTTTGTCTGTCTGTCTTGTTTAGATGTTTACCTGAGTTTGTTTGTCTGTCTGTCATGTCTAGATGTTTACCTGAGTTTGTTTGTCTGTCTGTCATGTCTAGATGTTTACCTGAGTTTGTTTGTCTGTCTGTCATGTTTAGATGTTTACCTGAGTTTGTTTGTCTATCTATCATGTTTAAATGTTTACCTGAGTTTGTTTGTCTGTCATGTCTAAATGTTTACCTGAGTTTGTTTGTTTGTCTGTTCTGTCAAGATGTTTACCTGAGTTTGTTTGTCTGTCCTGTCAAGATGTTTACCTGAGTTTGTTTGTCTGTCTGTCATGTTTAGATGTTTACCTGAGTTTGTTTGTCTGTCTGTCATGTTTAGATGTTTACCTGAGTTTGTTTGTCTGTCTGTCATGTTTAGATGTTTACCTGAGTTTGTTTGTCTGTCTGTCATGTTTAGATGTTTACCTGAGTTTGTTTGTCTATCTGTCGTGTTTAAATGTTTACCTGAGTTTGTTTGTCTGTCTGTCATGTTTAGATGTTTTTCAATGTGTGTACACCTGTTGTAACAGAGTATGTGTGTTCGTGAGAGTACCCCTCTGTTGTTACCTGAGCTTGTGTGTCTGTTTGTGTGTACACCTCTGTTGTAACCTGAGTTTGTGTGTACTAGTGTGTGTGTTCACCTGTTGTAATAGAGTTTGTGTGTTTGTGAGTGAACACCTCTGTTGTTACTGATTCTGTGTGTGGTTACTGAGAGTCCGTGTGTCTGTCTGTTTGTACACTTCTGTGTTATCTGAATCTGTGCATCTGTGTGTACATCTGTGTAGTTACTTAGTCTGTGAGTCTGTATATCTCTGTGGTTACCTGAGTCTGTACATCTGTGTAGTTACTTAGTCTGTGTGTCTGTACATCTCTGTGGTTACCTGAGTCTGTACATCTGTGTAGTTACTTAGTCTGTGTGTCTGTACATCTCTGTGGTTACCTGAGTCTGTACATCTGTGTAGTTACTTAGTCTGTGTGTCTGTACCCCTCTGTGGTTACCTGAGTCTGTACATCTGTGTAGTTACTTAGTCTGTGTGTCTGTACATCTCTGTGGTTACCTGAGTCTGTACATCTGTGTAGTTACTTAGTCTGTGTGTCTGTAAATCTCTGTGGTTACCTGAGTGTGTACATCTGTGTAGTTACTTAGTCTGTGTGTCTGTACATCTCTGTGGTTACCTGAGTGTGTACATCTGTGTAGTTACTTAGTCTGTGTGTCTGTACATCTCTGTGGTTACCTGAGTCTGTGCATCTGTGTAGTTACTTAGTCTGTGTGTCTGTACATCTCTGTGGTTACTTGAGTCTGTACATCTGTGTAGTTACTTAGTCTGTGTGTCTGTACATCTCTGTGGTTACCTGAGTGTGTACATCTGTGTAGTTACTTAGTCTGTGTGTCTGTACATCTCTGTGGTTACCTGAGTGTGTACATCTGTGTAGTTACTTAGTCTGTGTGTCTGTACATCTCTGTGGTTACCTGAGTCTGTGCATCTGTGTAGTTACTTAGTCTGTGTGTCTGTACACCTCTGTGGATACGTGGGTCTGTACATCTGTGTGTGTACCTCTGTGTAGTTACTTAGTCTGTGTGTTTGTACACCTCTGTGATTATCTGAGTCTGTACATCTGTGTGTGTACCTCTGTGTAGTTACTTAGTCTGTGTGTCTGTACCCCTCTGTGGTTACCTGACATTGCTGATCCCAGCCTTCCATCCCTCTACAGTCCTCAATCTCCCGCTGGACTTGGACCAGGTTGTTCTTGATGTACTGCCAACAAATGTCTACATTACAACCATTCAGCCAGTTATGATTAATCGAGATGGTATCTTCCTAAATTGAACAGAATTATCATAACCTAGAAAATACTCATTGACATTTAGATATTTAGGAAATAGTAATATTAGTAAAAACTTTTTTAAATACCAGTATTTATTTGTTGTCAGAAGTAAATGCATTTTCTATGCATGTATAATAATGTATTTGTAACAATTCATCTTAAAAATATCTGATATACTTAACTTTATTTCTTTCATAATAGATTTGAAAAGTGCAACACAGAAGACTTCAGCTTCTTTGATTTTCTATGATTAAACACAATGATAAAATGGTAGAGGAATACAGGTGTTTCGGGTTAAAAGATTAAGTATCTTTAAAATAATTTATATAAACACTTTCCCAATACTTTGTGTTAATGGACAAACCAAAGTTCATGTATTAGGATATCAATCATACCCCTCCCCAGTTCTAAAGCTCTATTCATTAAGCAAATGTTGTTTTCAAGTTTTCATCCACTGTGGTACTTGGATATACATGTGCAGTCAAAAGGAATATCAAACATGAATTTATTCTCAAGATTACTTTAAGGGGGCCGACTATAGTTTTTTTGTGTGAAAACTACAATAGCGAAACTCTTCATTTTTATACCATATATAACTCACATTAACTTCAGTGTACATGCAAAGTTTGGGGGAAATCTACCGTCCAGGTATTTTTGAGGGACCGTCTCAAAATACAGGTACATTTACTAAAGGATTATATAGGAAAATGCCAATTTTTAGCACTTTAAAGCAAATTATACAAATACTACAATAGACATTTTGTTCAAACTATAATATTTGATGAGTAATACTATATTATACAATATATGTAAGAAACACAAAATTCTACCGTCTTGTTACCAGAGGGGGCATCTCAAAATGCAAAAAATTAGCAATTTTTACTATTTATATAGAGTATTACAAAATATGACGTACACAATGGATTCAAATGAAAACATAATAAAAATATTGGAGATATTCTCAAATTTCTATGTTTTAAATTTCAAGAGCGTATGTTTATTACTTTTTCTTCAATAATATTTTTATTACCCCTTTCTTTAAGAGCTACAGATTATCATAACGTCAAAAACACACTGCAACGACGTCAACCTACCTACCAATTGCAAAACCGGTTAAAAAATCAGTTATATCAAATTGTAATTACATTTGTATACCTATAATTAATTATTTTTGTTTAATTTAAATAATTAAGCGAAAAAAGTTGCATTAAAACAGTAAATACGCTTTATTTTACTATGATGCGCGAAATATTGCGCAATGAAAACTATAGTCGGCCCCCTTAAATCCTAGACTCAATATCCATGCATGCTATAGTTTGTGAAGATTTTTAAATGAGAAGGAAGTTCTCACCAAATTATAGACTTGGTGATGCCATCCACTGGGAACATAAATTATCTCCCCTGCCTCTTGTATGATTTCTATCCTAGATTTCACTTGAGTATATTTTGGGTACAAGATTACATCATCCAAATCACTTGAATTCACATCATAAACCAAATGTCCATATTTATTGCATAGATTTTCTTCTTCACCTGAAACAATATTTACATGTATATCAGTATAATGCATCTTTCTTTATGTGTGTTTTTTTAAACTTGTACAAAAAAGAGGTTAAGAAAAAACAAACATTTACCTGGAGGATAGAATATCCACCTCTTTTTCCCACAAATATTGGCAGACCAGCTAAACGACCTGAACACATCTGCATGGAAAGGTGTCCTGAAAAATAAATTTCCATCTCCGACAAGTCAAATTTTGTTGTCAGCTAATGCTCACAACAAATATTTTGATAAGGTACAGGGAATACAATTGAACTTGGGTATCTTAAACACTGATATCTCGTGAATATGTTGAAGTGATTTAGAAGTCCCAACCACATAATAATATCTCTTATTAAGTAATTTACCCTTGATATCTTGAATCTTTTGATATGTTGCATTTCTTTCTCAGTCCCATGGAGTTTGAGAATAACAAGAATTGACTATTAATATAAGTCATTATTATATGGAGGTAAGAAGGTTACTGTTTAGATATTCCACATTTACCAAGAGCCTTTGGGTCCCATGTAAACAAATCTGTAATCATCCCTGTCTTCCCTTGTGTCCCAGAACTCATTCAGCCAGTCTGACGTAAAGCCACACGGAGTCTCGTAGGCTTTGTATTCAGGAAACTCTCTACAAATCAGGAAATTTATGATCTTAATTGTTAAGAAAATGGTTGCAAAACCCATGTTTATCTTATAAATGCTGCAAGTGTTGGAAAAAAATTAAATGAAATCCTGCCTATCTTTTAGATGTGCCCATCTTAAAGGGTCCCTCTCTTTCAGGGCATTATAAAAGGGCTTTTAAAGGATTAAAATTGGTGTAAGACCTTGACATTTAGCTTAGATCTTTACTCACAGAAACTCTTTGGATAAGGTATGGGCCAGTTCATTGATTTCACACAAATCTGCAATGACCTTTACCTTTGATATAAAAAAATAGTTCTAGGTCACTGCATATCCTTTACCCATTGCATAGGGACTCTGCAGGTAAAGCATGAATCTGATATGGTCAAAAGAAAAGTATATATGCTTTGGACAAGGATTTTATCACAGACTACATGGCACAGAGGATCAGAATGAGGCATTATTTTTGCGAACTTGTTCACCAGAAAACTTGATGGACTCGCATGAAAGTAAAATTCTAATAAAAGCAGAAGTTTGAAAACTCAACTCCTGCTATTGAAAGTTGTCAAACCTGAGAAACTTTGACTTTTTTAGCAACATAAAGGTTGGGTGACAAAATTGAGACAACAAATCTAAGCGACAGAAGTTTACTAAAAAATTGTGACATCATTGTTTTTACAGTGTGCAAAGCCAAAAGATAATGTTGGATTCATCTGAGGTGAGTAGAATTTACTAATGATTACACAAATAAAACTGTGCTTGTCCTTACAGATTCACTGTCAAATATATATACTGTGAAATCACAAATTTTCGGCGGGGGGGGGGGGGGAGTAAATTTTCGCTCATCATTGCTTTCGAGGTATGAAGAGAACCACAAATTCATTTCCACCATGAAATGTAAAATGTACATACATAACTACTCAACAATTCTTTCATACACAAATTCAGATCCCCACGAACCAAGAGTTTTTACCCAAACCACGAAAATTTGATACCACGAAAATATATTATATAATAGTATACAAGAAAATGCTATCCTCCTTGTACATATGCTTATGGACTCTATGCATTATTTACAGAAAATATTTATCAACAATCTGACTTGTAGGACACCAACCTTATGAAGTGCCAGTCTTTTAAATACAAATTATCCATGCTATCAGGGTAGCCTGTCTCTATGTAGCTTTGCCAATAGTCCAAGAAATCAGAGAAGGTTTTCTCTTCTTTGGGCTGTGAAGAATATTTCTCCTTTTTGCAGTTTGCAACAGGCACACAAGCATGACCTTTGAATACAGACAACAATCATACTTCTCTCACAAATTCAATTAATCTATCAAAAATTTTAGTGAAGCTTTGAAAACAAATTACATGGATCAAGTTAGAAAAATTGTTGATCATGAAATCTGGATATAGCTAGTGTATAACAGGTGTGCATACAAGTTTATCACAGGCACTTAGCAAGAAAAGTTTTGGCACTGTTTACAGAGAGTAAAGAAAACTAAAACTGTCCAAATGGGACAAAAGGCCCCCACTGGGTTTTTCAGAGGTGCTAAATCATGAATATTTTATGGATCTATTAGAGAAGAGAGAAATGCTAAAACATTCTTAGTGCAAATGAAATTGCTCATTATATTTTTTTTATAAATGAAACGAAGGCACAGCCTAATAAAAAAAAAATTGACTAAATATACGGACCAGACAAGAGTTATGAACTTTTTCTGTCAGTGACCTTGAACTTGAATAAATGACCTTGATCCAAAGTCATGACACAGCCTCAGGTCATAAGCAATGTTTGTGTGAAGTAGTCGATTCAAGTTTTTCCATAATAAAGATATGTACCAAACATGAATTATGAATTTTTTCTTTCAGTGACCTTGAACTTCCCCAGATGACCTTGGGTCAAGGTCATGACACACCCTTAGGTCATGAGCAATCTTTGTGTGAAATGAGAACCTGCCAAGTTTATCCATAAGAAAGATATGGAACCGACACAAATTATGAAATTTTTCTTCCAGTGACCTTGAACTTGCCCAGATGACCTTGGGTCAAGGTCATGACACACCCTTAGGTCATGAGCAATCTTTGTGTGAAATGAGAACCTACCAAGTTTATCCATAAGAAAGATATGGACCAGACACAAATTATGAAATTTTTCTTCCAGTGACCTTGAACTTCCCAAGATGACCTTGGATCAAGGTCATCACACACCCTTAGGTCATGAGCAATCTTTGTGTGAAATGAGAACCTACCAAGTTTATCCATACGAAAGATATGGAACGGACACAAATTATGAAATTTTTCTTCAGTGACCTTGAACTTCCCCAGATGACCTTGGGTCAAGATCATGACACACCCTTAGGTCATGAGCAATGATTGTGTGAAATGAGAATCTACCAAGTTTATCCACATGAAAGATATGGAACGGACACAAATTATGAAATTTTTCTTCCAGTGACCCCCAAATTACCTTGGGTCAAGGTGATGACATATCCTTAGGCCATTTGTGAAATGAGAACCTACCAAGTTTATCCATTAGAAAGATATGGACCGGACACGACTTATGAAATTTTTGTTTTGTGCTTTGTGTTGAGTAGTAGATTCTAATGTTCCTCTGTAAGAAAGATATGGACCTGACATGTTTGCACAGACAGACGGACAAGCTGATTTCTATATACCCCCTCAAACTTCGTTTGCAGGGGGTATAATAAAGACAAGCATGCCATACCCTGGTATATGGTTTTGTAAATAAATTATCTTAGAAAACAATGGTAATAAACAGTTTGCTCAACATGCTCATGCAGTTATTGTGGTACTATGGATTGAAAATTATTTTAGAATATTTACATCCGCTGAATATTTTCTCCTTTATTTCTTAAGAAAACCGATTGCGTTAATCACTGCATGAACTACAGTCGGCATGTCGCCTGTACAGATTTCTTGATCAGTGGCTGTTCCATCAATGAAACGTATAAAGACATTCGCATCATTAATACAATAATTAATTTTTTTAATCCTACTTTAAATGATTATTTAAACAATATAAATATAAACAACAAAATGCTTTCTTTGTTTGTTATTACTGGAATTAATGGTCGCAGCTACTGCAGAAAAAATTTACATATCCCATTTACGTATTTAAGTATTTTTTCTGCAACAGCTGCTTCCAATAATTCCAGTAATAACAAACAAAGAAAGCATTTTATTGTTTAAAACAAGTGCCTCCTGTGATGCAAATGCATACAATATACAATGTACTTCACAACCCAATCACAGGGGCTTACCACATTATTACTATTGACTGTTTATCCTGCACCAGGGATGGGGTCAATTACATAGGAAAGTAATTAATTAAATTACAATTACTCTCCCAAAACCTTCAATTAAATTACCATTACCATTACATGGATTTTGAAATGTAATTAATTAAATTACAATTACTTTGCAAATGTAATTAATTAAATTACAAATTACATTCAAAAATACACGTATAAAAGTAAATAGTCATGTATATTCCTTTACATTTATAGCAGATTATTTAACAATATTTTTTACAATAATATTATTAAAAGCTTCATACATTTTTCAAATACTGTTTCCCCTAAAAAAATTTGAAGATATCCTTTCCACTGTATTTTTGAGAAAAATGCATAGTATTACATGTAGATACTGACTATAGCTAGTAGAAAGTTTACAAATCGTTTTACCTTAATTCATGTTTAAATTTTGGAATCATTTTTAAGTTTTCCCATAAACAAGTGATAAATTTATGCTAAATGTACTTTTGATGCTTTATTTGCCTTTATATTTCCTTATTTCAGCATCATAGGTTTACCTCAAAATGTGGGTATGCAAACTACAATTTAAAGTCAAAGAGTACAATCAAAGGTAAAAATGTACTTCACAACTTCCAACACAAGCTCCAACAAAAGGATTAGAAGCCATTTGACTTCTTATTTTCATATGGATTTATTAAAAAATCAAAATATGAATTTCATTTGTAAACTTTACAAAGATTAATTTGATTTAAAAGTTGTTTTTTTTTTAATGAAAAGGGGCATTGTATTTAAACATCAATTGACATAAAAAGGAAAATTCTTTTCAAGAAATTTCACTTTTAAAATTTTTGGTCCAAAATATAAGTTATCAACCTTTCATAAATAATGTTTATGAAATTGATTGAGAGGAGACTATTTTTCATTTATTTAAAATCAGTGTAATTGAATGTAATTGAGAAGCAATTGTGAATTACATGCCTTTTTGGAAAGTAATTAATTAAATTACCATTACTTGTAATTGAAAACTTGGTCAATTACACATTACTTTCAATAACATCGAAATTTGTAATTAATTACAGTCAATTACCATTACACATTACCATTACCCCATCCCTGTCCTGCACTATAAAAGTAATGAAATACACTCTCTATTTTTTAATGTAGGGTTGGTCAAAAAGAACCATTGAGAAGCCCTTGTGATCATGGTGATCACGAGTTGCAATTTGTTCTTCCTACTCCTAGAAATTTACAAAAAAACAGTGTTAATCTATCTTTTAAAATATCACATATAAAAACTCATACCAAACTTCTCCCTCAAAAACTTAAAGTTTGGTTGTCCATTTTGGAGTACCCAGTCCTTCCTGCTGTTCCATGTGTCAGTATTCTGAGATGACAAGATGCAGGGCCGATTTCTCAACAAATAGCTTTCAAAGAATTCACTGTATGATTGGTTTGTAAGCACAGCACCTATACGTTCAACGTATATCTTTGAATAATCCCGCAACTTCTTCTTTCTTGCTGTATTACTTGCATCAAGTACAGAACTAGAAAGTTTGTTTATAATCATGGGGGCCGCCATTGTGATTTCTATATATTGTATCTCGATCTCGATCTTAAAGTTATAGCCTTTGCTATTCAAATTATTAATAATCTCATGAGATTTAGATAATCCAGGAGTGTGTTTAGTGAATGTAACAACTAAAAACAAGAAACGGTTTATTATAATAAGCCTTCAACTTCCAAATCTGGCCTAGAAATCCTAGTGTATATAAATTAAAGCAAATATGTTATTTCTGTAATGCTATATATATTTGCAGACTATAAATAAAACTAAATTGACTTGATTTACTTGACTTGAGTTCAAGGTAACTGCATAGCCAAATGTTTAACTCTTATATATATGTACTGAAAACACTGGTTCACATAAACAATTTTATCTATTATTTATTGTGTACATGAAGCACATTTATAGCATAACAATTTATATCAATAACTGATTTACATTTTTAAGTGTATTATAAATTAATTAATAATTAAGAGTACCAGGTAGTGGATATTTCAATGGATCAACCTGAAAAATCCAAATGTGAAGTCTTCTTCAGATAATTCAATTCCATATAGAATGAATTCTCTTTAACAAATCAAATGCTCCTTGTTGATAAAATGAAAAATAAGTTAAGTTTTTATAAATATATTATAGTGCATTATGGCCAGCACTCCTAATAAATAAATGCTCAGTCCCTAGACCTGCTCTACAACTATGTTTGACATCCTATATACTGCATACATAGATAGATAAAAAATTATTTACATGAACAGCTATGATCACTGAAATATTGTATCAGTAGCAAATGCTCCTGCTAGTCTGAATTCATGTCCTTCAATAATAGAACAAGTCATTTTATGTGGAAGGGATTTAGAATAGGGAGCTGGTCTAGGTGCAGCTGTCCTCAGTATATACTCGCGAGCTGAGGGGCGAGGAAAGTCTGGCACAGAGTTAAGTCCTGTGTCTCCTTCCTCATCTTCTATCACCATGTGCAAGTCCTGAAGAAAGTAAATTACGATTGTCAAGTTAAATTTTCAACACAGGAAGATTTCATAGATAGGTAACTTGTTTCAAGCAAACTTACTAACTTATTTGGTTAAATAAAATTGTGAATGCAGTTTGCTAGATTTAAAGTAAGAAGTTCATAACAATGTTTTAATGGTGTACTTAATTTTAATATAGTCATATAACTAAACTAGAGGTTCAATTGTGTACTTAAAACCACAAGACTTTGTGACATGTGACATTCAAAAATTCTTCATGGAAAACGTCCGATAGTGCTAATCAAGCATCTTAATCTTCGTAGAATATACATCTATCTCTTATGTCCCTTTCCAGGAATAATCTGAACACAGTAAGCTGAATTACTTTGGAGAGAACTCTTCAAGCTAACCATTTCTTTGTATAAGAACATTATTTACTCTACATCAACACTATCACTCATCTTTGAGTTTGACATTTTTATCTTACCTTCTGAGCGGCCACAAACAGTTTGTGTATCATGTCCCCAACGGGTCCTGAGGGTCCCCCACTGATAGGGACCTCTGTATGGTGAATTAGGTCACTGATGAACTTCTCCACCTCATCTTTTCCACTAGAACTCTCAATCAAAGATGCTGGAAATTTAGTCTTCAGGGATGTTGCTCTGGCTATTAACGTTTCTGTTAGGTTCAGGAGCTTGAATAATTCCTGATAAAATGAAAGTTATTGTTAGTACTGATGCTGATAAAAATTTTTGAAAGTAAACCTTAAGGGCATAATTATAATAATACATGTATATTTTTGGACTTTGAATGCATGTACCTCATATCTGCGGACATCTTGGTGAGGAGTTCTGGTAACCATTGCTGCCTTTGAAGCCAGGTGTTCTATCATATCTTTCAGTTTTTGGATATCTGAGTCCTCTACGAAAGTAAAATTGATTCTCTGTGTTTAGACTCCAATAGCAATTCATGTACTCTATCAGACAAGAAACTGGAAGGGCAGGAATTTCAAAGGCATAATATATTTTCAAAAGTGTAAATGCCTTTCTGTGTGCATGCCTGCTATTTTTTTTATTTCACTTACCATTATCAATGACCTTGACAACAGATGAATGAACCAGTACTGGTAATAAGTGGACCACAACATCTGATGGCTTCATGGCAGACAGAAAATGTAGTACCTAAAGAATTGTGAAGATCAAATACTTTACATGGATTTAACAGTAGAAAATTTTGATAAATATTTACACATGCTTTTGAGTCTTATTATCGTCCTCTCACCTTTTCCGCTTCTTTTGTGTCATCAAACAGTCTCTTCTGTCTCCTGGCTGGTACTGGTTTGGCACTCTGCCAAGCCTCGGTCCAAATGTTCCCAGGAATCTGCATCCTGGTACTCAAATGACCTTATTAAAACACCAGTATGATAAATATATAGTGTACAGTTCTTATATTTTTCAGAAATCTAATATTTTATTTCCCTTACATTTTAATAAATGAAAACATTCTTACACCAGATTCTCACCTTTGGGATTTTCAGTTGTTGATTCCTCATCCTCTATCCAGTCTCTAGGTGAGTACCACCTGACAAAGTCCTCGATCGTACAGCCTGGATTGGCGGCTTTAAATGACTCCATATCTGATACGAGACAGGCACTCTGCATCCTCGCTCTTAGCTGGGCCCCCTCAGATGATGTGCCTAACCTAAATAATGCAACAGACTGCTGTATTTATATATAAGCGGAAATCATAGGAATCATTCACAGAATGATAAGAATGTTCATAAAAAGCATATGCATTGTTATCATTAAACTTGTATAGATGTAGCCTAAGTTTAATTTTGGGAGATTTATTTTGATAAGGCTATACATTCTCTGTGTTTTGTGAATAGTGTAAGCATTTGTTTTGATAAGGCTATACATTCTCTGTGTTTTCTGTACAGTGTAGAGATTTGATTTGATAAGGCTTTATATGTTCTATGTATTTTCTGAACAGTGTAGGGATTTGTTTTTTCTGCACAGCGTACCTAGCTAGGACCTCAGCATGTTCCTCCAACATGTCCTCTGTCATGGGGGAGGGGTCCTGGGTGATAGGAATGTACAGGGGCTCGTCTATATTTAGAAGTCTGAGGTCGCTCGACTTGGCCAGCCGTCCTTCGGGTTTGTGTGTGACAGAATCTACGAAGGAGGAGGAGCTGGTCACAGAGGTTTCCATGGAAACCACCTCGCCCTCTGGTGTACAAGTTTCCTACAATATAAAACAACAGCTTTTTTATGAGCAAAGCTCTACATGCACCATCATGTGATATTAGCTAACAATATTGTGTTGTCAAAAATAGTACATGAACATGAATTAACAGCTTCTTTACGTTTGCTTTCAAGGTTTCCACTTCCATCTCTGAACTGTCCCCCTCCTCTTCTTCCTCCTCTTCCTCTTCATTCTCACACTCAAAGAACTCCTCCTCACTGGAACTGTCTAAGTGGGGCTTTTTAGCAGGAACATCCTCTTTATCCTTACTATTATCCTGTTTCTGCTTCTCCCCAGAAGGCCGACGCCCACTTTGTTTGCTTTGATCCAATTCTGAAGTAGCACCGGTTTCAGAATCTGAGGTAGATAAATGACTAGATTCCATTTCACCATCAGGACTTGCAGAGTCCTTTTGTTCGTCAAGCGTCTGTCCAGTGTAGCCCTTGTATAACTGTTCTCGCTTGATTTTTCTCTCTATACAACAATTCAACATCTGAAAATAAAACGTGCCTCAAAAATACTAAATGAAGCCCTCAAGATAAACATTACATGTAGTTGTAGAAGCACGTTTAGCCCATTTCTTTTATGTTTCCTTATGCAAAGTGTAAATAATTTATTGTCATTCAAGAATAAGCCACGTGTTACTCGTAGTCATGTAACAAGATCTGACATGTATGTCCTGCACGAGATAAAGCTCCTTGGTAAATACGAGGGTTGTTAGATATTTATTGTGTATTGTACGATATCTCACAAGCATTCGATTCAAATAGTCAAATGGACATTACATCCCTTCAAAGTATTCTCCGTGATTTGAAATACACAATTTTAATCTCTGAATCCATTTCTGAAATGCATCACGGTACACTGATTTAGGTCTACCTCTGAGGCACTGACTGATGACTGACTGACGGCTGAGCCAAGGGCCTGTCGGGACTTGTATCGACGACCAGATAAGAACTTTTTAAGTTTTGGAAAAAGGAAAAAGTCGCATGGTGCTAGATCCAGAGAGTATGGTGGGTGTGGCAAGACGGTAACCTTCTCAGACTTCAAAAATTGCTTCACAAGCTCAGATGTAAGTGATGGAGCATTATCATGAGGAAGGCGAACATGCCTAAATCCCGACACAGGACGTCGTTTCTAATAATATTTCTTGAGCTTTTTCAGTACAACATCTCGGTAATACCGACCTATAACACTTTTGCCCTTCGGCACCGGAATTTGCACGGCTAAACCATCACCAGAGAAGAATATGCAATAAAGGAGCTTCTTTGTGCTCATTGTCCTTTTGGCAACTACAGGCCTTCTACCGTGTTTGGTTAGCCATAATTTGTTTCCAACTTTTCTTACTGGTTCGAAATAGTGAACCCATGTTTCGTCACCAGTAACTATGTTTGCAAATTGTCTTTGATTTTGAAGTTTGGAAACATTTTTAGCAGTCGCTTAGCGGTTTGTATTCGTACCTTTTTTGGTCATCTGTCAATATATGGGGTATCCATCTGGCAGAAATCTTTCGTACTTTCAAAATACGCTTCAAAATGAAATGCACCCGCGATAGCGATATGCCAACAGCTTTGGCAATATCACGAATCGTGTACCTGCCATCACTTTCAATTATTTCCTTGATTTTTGAGACATTTGTCTTACCTGATACAGTCACAGGTCGACCCGATTTTGCTGCATCTTTGACGGACTCTGTGCCAGTCAGAAATTTCTGTCTCCACCTACGAACTGTCTCATAAGATACCTTATCAGACCCATAAACTTCCCCCAATTCAGTAAAAATCTGCTTTACCGAATTACCAAGTTTTGTGCAAACTTTTATATAAGCTCTGATTTCTTCAATATGCTCAACCCGTTTCCCAACCATTTTTACAACAGTGGTCAACAACTGGCTCTATTGAAATGACGATTATTTTATAACCATGTGTAGATGAAGGCTCGTGTTTATACTGTTGGCAAGGTTTTGAATAGAGTTATCCAGGCATATAAATATCGACGAAATCGTGCAAGGCGTTATCACGCTGTGGTACAATACACAATACATATCGAACAACCCTCGAAGACGAATGACTTACCTGTAACTTTTGATAGAGTAGACATGTTCCTAAGTTAGGAGACCCTGGGTCAACTCTGCAATAAAAGATAAAAACTTACTGCTATTAACAGTTGGAGATAAAAAACTAGGACTAGGGTAAGATAGCATTAAGGATAAAATGGTACCATACCATACCATGTACCGGTACCAAATACTGCCTAGGTCCAGTGAATGAGTTAACCCACTCACCCAATCGATTACATACTTGTTCTCTCACTGGAATCTCATCTTAGATACCGGGGGTAGTCCTCTCGCATCATACCCCAACATCTAATATCACTATAGATCTAAAATTAAGACCAGTGATCAAGATAGCATACTCACCCATCGATTAAATACTTGTTCTCCCACCGGAATCTCATCTCTAGGACAAACTCCTGCCATAACTGAGCCACACCACGGATTCCTCCATGATGCATGTTTACCATCACCAAGGCAACAACTAATTTATGGAGCAGACTGTCCTCAGGAGCAGACTTTAACTGTTTAGACAAATCCTGGACAAAGAGAGATGTGATTAATGGGAGAGGAAAAATAAACCACAGACCACTATTCACATAGACAATGAGATATTTAGAAGGTACCGTATATAACACATTTCTTCTTACCTCTGTAATGTGGGAGTATTTACTGATTGGTTTTTCACTTTCATTATCAGTCTTATCATCCTTCTCTAGTTTAGGTTTTGCATCAGGAAACAGAAACTGCAAATATTCATACCAACATTTCAGTATACATTTATACATATCGTGGATGAAGCAAGATTTATCATATTTGATGCATTTTGAAGGTCCATGAATAGGTTACTTTCAGCGGATGAATTGTACTCACATATAACAGGTCCGTGAGAGTGTCTCCATCTATTGGTGCCTGTCCAGGCTTGATAGCCAGTTTACTGCTGGCGGTATGAACCACATTACTGAAGGAAGGAATGCCATACATTTTAGACACCTTTGGTTCAGTCAGTTTCTGTAAAGCCTGGCTAATATCACCTGTTTGATCTACAAAACAGAAGTGTTAAAACTATGTTAACTCTAGCGATTAATTAATTTGAAAGTAATGGAAAGTTAATGAAACTTGAAGGCTTTTTCCATTACATAGCTACAGTAGAGACTTATTAATCTAAATGCTTCATCTTCTGAATGAAATCTTTAGGGAACAGAATTAATATTTATATCTGCAGATTTTAATATGTCTGTTTCAGATGTTCATTAATCTGCCTGGGAACACAAACACCTTTATCAATGAGGTTCAACTGTTACTAAATACTTTAACCTTACAGCTAGTGAATGCTATAACAATCTCACCATCTTCTTCTTTAGATAATACATTCCACAGTAAATCCTCAACTGTATCTTTTCTGTGTGAAATTTTCATAAAATCACCCAAGTATTTACCTAAACCAAAGACACATCCTTACTATTGAGTTATCATACTTTAAACATATATAAGATATCAGCAAATTTAATACACATAAGCATGTTCTTACATTGATTCTAATCAAAAGCTCAATCACTACTGTTGACTATGAAAAGAGAAGAAAGTTATATTTCTTATACGAATAACTTTGGTCAGACAATGGTTTAGACACAAATCAAGGAAAATATTTCCTTGCCAGAGGAATGTGAACTTTCTCAGAAGTTAATTAATTTAACATCAAAATGCAGTAACTTACTACATCTTTTCTGAAAGAAAGTAAATCTATGCAAAAAATGCAATTAATTTACCCCCTACCATTCAAAGAGCACCTGACTTTTTCTAGCACTAAATTAGTATGTAAAGTTAATTACAAATAATTGACTTACGGACAAATGACTCACCAAGAAGACAGTTAGGATCCTCTGTCATGATGATACGTACAGCCCATTGTGGGGCCTGCATGGGGTCAAGGTCACTGAAATGTCAACTCACAAACTTTACATGAGAGCAATGAACAGATGTCTCAAGTATAATAAACAGTTTGATTTAGGCATGCACTTAAATTTATATGTATTATCAATGAAATATGGCATAAATATTGCCAACTCAGCATAAACCAATGGACTATAAATTATAAATAGATTTACCTAATATCAGTTATGAATATGTAAATATATACCTGTAGCTCTGGTTTTCAACAATCATGTCCTCAGATAAGCTTGGCCAAGTGCATGCCAGCTGCATCTCACTAAAATGTAATGCATATGATATATACAAATGTGTACTGGTACATGGAATACCGAAAATTCAACATAATTGTAGTTTTTACTTTATAAGCATTCTTTTTGAAGAAATGAATGTGGCTCACCTTACTGGATCTTCGCATGCCCCAAATGGCAGATTCCCGAAATCTGAACAACCAACTTCATCTTCCATTGGAGATGACAAATCTTCGAATAGAAGAAACACATACAATAGATATTTTTTCCTTTATGACATGAGAAAATATAATTTTTAAACAATTAAAATGAAATATAATGGAATAACAGTATCTTAAATTTGAGGGAATTCGGCAAAACGTCAAAATATCCATAGGTTTGAGATATCCAAAGTTGTCTTTCTGAATCATTAACTTCCTGTATGTTTGTAAATATCTTTTCATATACGTGTGTATGTGAAGTTTTGTCAATCCATGCTATTAGAATTAGAAATATGTCCATAGAATATGCAGCATACAGGGTTTATTTGTATTGCAAACATGAAAATTTGTTGAAATGTATGAATTCCAAGAAAATACATGTATCTTGAATAGTTTCTTTAAACCTACAGAGTAAGTTTTATACTCAATAATAAGTAAAGTCAATGATCACTGGAGAGGGCAAGTAAATAAATTTGGATACAGTTGAAGTTGATAAATTTTTCATCAAATTAAGTATCACTGCAGAAGCTTACACACTAATATTTTGACTTGCTTCTTCGAAACTGAGTGCATTGAAGGTGACAATATGACTAATCATGGACCTGCTGTTCCTGAGAAGACTTTTTCTACATCATTTCTTATTCATTCCTGTATAAATCAATATTTTACATCTGATCTCTCTTTTGAGTGGTTAGAGACTTGGAACTGACATGTTATAAAATAGCTTGCATTCGAAGGAAGGGAACTCTAATCTTAAAGCTTCACCTGTAAAAATCACAGAAGCACACTAACATCCTGTCACCATGCATTATCTTACCTGTAGATTTAAACTGTACTAAAAGTAAAGAAATTCATAAAATTAAGCCTACTGGCATAGGTTTTCATCAAGTGACCTTTATTACATATGATATTACATTAAATAACCTATCAGGGGAACTACTTGGAATTTAATGTTCTTGAAAGTGATTACTTTTGTCATTCCTTTAATATTTCTAATAGCTCTAAATAAAAATATTTTTATGGGCCCAAATCTGTCTGTCTGTTTGTCTGTCTGCTGTCAACTTTAACCTTAGACATAACTTTTGAACTGTGAGAGATACAGACTTCATATTTGGTATGCGTACTCCACTTATTAAGCTTTTTCAAATGACACCAAGGTCATTGACCTTTTGACCTTGACTTTGACCTATATGCTAAAAATAGCTTCTTCAAACTTTGTTGCCGCCGGGCGCATTGTGTTTCACAAACACATCTTTGTAATAAGAAATGGATATTCACATAATTATAAACATTTTAGATTTTAATTTTTTAAATGGGAAAAGGGCAGTTTAGCCACCTTTATTGAAAATTAAATTTAGACATCTTCAGTGGACTTATAGTTCTATGACTTTTTTTTTTGGTTGATAAACCTTGTTGCCACAGGATACAATCATGTGATACTGGTACTTATATTTAGTCTTGAAATGTTATTTTTTTTTAAATCAGTGGAACAATTCCAGGGTTATATTATTCATGTACATACCTGGGGGTTCCTGAGGCCATGCAGCATTGTGCCACTCTGTCAATATATAAGTAAACCTTACAGCTACCATCACTGTAGGTCGTGGCATTACTTGTGTTGCCTAAGAAACAAAAAAATCACAGATATTTATTTAAACAAATCAATGAGGTAGTGCAGCTACAAAAATTATGAAATTTTCTCAGATTTTTTCATGATCTGTTGTTGTTTAACTCATATCTGTTACAAAAACGTTTCCTGTTGGATTTATATATATTTAAGTCTCTCCAAATGTAAAATGTGAGGAAAGAAATAGAATAGTTAGGTCACCATCTTGGCCTTGAAGATATCTAGGAGTCCTGAGAGGTGGTTGAACTGAGGGGGAGGTGATTTAAGGTGGATGACATCAAAGTCTATAGAGGAGCCGGGTAACACACAAGCTCCACAGAACATCTGTCTCCGGTACTGCTGGACTTGTATGAACACTGGGACAGGACTGAAATATTGCATAATCATTAAAAATAGTAATTCAGGAGCACCACATGCTTATACATTATGAAACAGTCAATCAATATCATACACTTGAATGTGTAGACTCGTTAAGAAGCTCATTAGCCATGATAAAGTTCCCATTAAAACTTTGATTGCCTTTTTTACCCAACCCTACCACTGGGGATCATGATTTAAACATCTTGAATCTACACTATGCAATGAAGCTTTAATATAAGTTTAAACTTTCTGCACAAGTAGTTCTTGATCAGGTGATTTTTGAGTTGAAGTTGAAAGAAGTTGAAAAAAAAAGAACATTTTACATTCAGAGGGATACCAGAAAAATTGTGATCAGAATACTGTAAAATCACATATTTTTGTGGGGTCAAATTTTCGAGGTTTGAGAAAAAAATATTGATATGTGGAAATTTGATTTTGTGGTTAAAGAAGTGTTGAGTAATAATGCATATTTAATTTTACATTTCGTGTTGATTATGAATTCGTGGGTCTTTACATACCTCGAAAACAACAAAAATTAACCCCCCACGAAAACTAGTGATTTCACAGTAGCTCTTGTTAGCTTTCAGCTCAGGTGAGCTGAAAATAAACTTTTTTAAAATACAAAACTGCATATACATTTAATTAGATCTGCCTCACCTTCCTGTGTTGTTTAAAGCAATGGAGACTGAACTAAGCAGAATCTTAACCCTGCTTTCTGAGTCTATGGCGGCAGCTGACTGGGACGGTGTAATCACCAGAAATTCCTGTAATCCATACCTGTAATGGTAACATATTTATCACTGTGGAGTTAGATTTTAATGCTAAGAAATATATCAATAAGAACTTACGACCTACCATCTTGAAAGACAGTGTGCTTTTGATGGGAAGTCATTGTCCAAACTCATCATGTCTGCCATCACTGTGGGTAACGTCTCTAGAAAAATCAGTAAAAGCTATTAAACAATTTATATTTAACTAAAACTGCAGTGATAAAATAACGCCTTCTTTTCCCACCTTTAACAGTTCGAAATCTTAATCTTTCTATCTTTTTTTTAATTCTGGCTTTCCTTGAAGGAGTTTTACTGCATGGTATTGTTCAATCTACTTATGTTTATCATAAACTAAAACAAAAATCAACCTACATACCCTCTGAACTTTTTTTTTCTTCTGAGTCATCGTCAGGACTTGGCCTTGACTCTTCTCTTGACTTTGGGAGATCATCTCGCTCCAAATAATTGTATGTCACTAAAAAGTCAAAGTCTGCAAAGCTGATAGGTTCTGTTCTCTCACGCCATTTCCCTGTGGTAAGGCTACCCTGTGATAGAGGTTGTAAAATCACATTGGCTTTTAAAGATATAGAACATGATTTATATAATTTTTCAATTCCTTTTTTTAGATGATTTAATAATTTTTTCAATAATTTGAACAACAATCAAAGGCAGCAATGTTCCTGTAAATATTGATTTCATATTCAATCTTTTCTGAGTTATGTTTTTTTTTTCTCTCACCCTTGGGGCTGGTGGTAGAGGGCTATGGTTTACTAACTTCCATTCATGTAAAACTTCCTCAAGGCGAGCCACAAATCTGCAGCAAATGACATCATATTATATTGATAGCACTCAAAATCATTATTCCAGAAAATAACGTATAGTTATGATTATAAGTGGAATTTTCAGAGACACATAAATTAAGGGATTTGTCTATCAAATTCAGTATTTAATTTACCAAGAAGTATATTTAGCAATTTTATGGTGTAAAGAGAGATAATGGTTTCCTTGAGTGTGAAATAAATTGTTAGCAATATTCAACTTTAGTGATCTCAACACACTTGCTAAAAATGCCGAAACTGAATTCTTGCTGAAATTTCTGACTATACAGTAAAACCTGACATTGCATCCTAACTAAGTATAACTCTGTACACATTGTAACTGGTAGACTACATAATACAGCAATATCTAAATCATTTCATTATTACATGTAGTAGTTAACCAATCTAGTGTCTTGTTTATGATACATGTACCTCTATATTCTCAGACTTACTTTTTTAATTATGACTTTTCTCAAATGTGAAGCATACTAGTATAATTATTCAATTTTATGTCTGCTATCAAGATTAAGTGAATGTCACTCTGATATTAAAATGAGCTAAATGATTATTGAACCCAGTTCTAAATAAATATTTCTGACATAGATAAATAAATGTATATGAATATATCAAATATGAATTTTTTATCCAGTATAGCTGTGATTATCTCCCCCTAACTATTTCATAACTTTACATGGTGTTCCAACATATCACTGATGATTTTCAGAAGAAAACTTTAAATTCACTTTCCCATGAAATACCATGGACTACTTTATCACACCTAGACTTCAATCTTTATGATGTTTTTATTAAGCGTGTCTGGGTTCATATTAAACTGTGTTTTATGCACCTATGCCTAAAATGTCATGAATTTAATATCATACAGAGATTACCTGGAACCTCAAATTTTCATATCTCAAGGATATAAAAAACTGTTGTTTATAAAAATAAATTCACAATAAAATCCAACCATTAACATGGAATTTAACATTTATAAGCTTTTTAAAGGTACTTGGACACAGATTTGAAGTAAATATTTTCTGTATCATATCACGAATTATATACATTGTATTTTAAAAGCATTTCACACAAAAATTAATTAAAAATCTTTTTTTATTTAAAAGTTATTAAAACTTCAAATTTTTTGGCGGGTTTGATTGACACATCCTTGCACTTTCACAAATTTTAACTTTATTCTTAATCCTTCGGTAAAGTGGCAATCTTTTTGTGTATTAATGAGAAATATTAAAACTTTAATCCAGAAAAATAATTTTTTCAGAGTAGAAATGTTACAAAGCAAAATTCCTTCACAAGTACCGTCATTCCGAACTAAGTCTTGTGTGCAAATCGATCACACTCGTGTTATGTACACAGTTTTTGTAAACATGGCAGGAGCTCTGTTATTGTTGATTGTTTACGATTCACTGGGTGCGTTCAATGGTCAAAGTCTGCTCACCACAACTGCACAGACTGAGAATATATTGTGTGTTTGTTTTGCTTTCGAACATGTCTACCCTGATTTTTCTGGATTATAGTATTAATATTTATCATCTATACGCAACAAGATTGCCACTTTCCCTAAGTATTAAGAATAAACTTAAAATTTGTGAAAGTGCAAGGATGTGTTAATCAAACCCGCCAAAAAATTTAAAGTTTTAATAACTTTTAAATGAAATAAGATTTTTAATTAATTTTTGTGTGGAATGCTATTAAAATATATAAGTCGTAATATTATACAGAAAAAATTACCTCCAAATCTGTGTCCAGGTACCTTTAAAATCATTGAATGCATTTTTTCAATAAAAACAAGGGACCCTTGGGACTTGACACTGACATGAGTGATCTTAGTTTTAGTATTCATCGCAAAAAAATTAAAATAATTTGTTTCTTGTCTTTTAATTAAAAAAAAAAAAATTGCACCTCCCCCCATATTGTGGGCCCACTCAAGTTCCAATGAGTCACATTTTGGAGACTTTTTTTTCTTTTTTACATATGCATTATGAAAAATTTGAGTAAAAATTGAAACTTGAACAAAATTAAATTCTTACAGCTTGGAGTGCATTTACCCAGGAATGCTTTTTGGAAATTTTTCTCTTTTTTTCGGAAAGAGCTCAGTTCACTTTATGCATAAAACTACAATATAAATATGCCAATTTATTGACTAACACTTCATGTTCCATTTTGAACATCAAAATAAAGTAAAAACTTATTACTTTCATTTCCTATTAAAATTTTTCTTCTTAAACTCCAGGTCTTGGAACACAGGCTTTATGAAATTGCAATGTTCTTGAATCTTAAATTTTAATGGAGACGGGTATATTTGCTTACATTCAGAGAAGAAAAATAATATGAACCACCCTCTGATCTAAAGAATAAAACATGTCTTGTAATCCTCAGAAAGAGTTCTATCATTCACTAGTTGCTTATTTTAGATCAGAGGTTGTGATCTATATAAATTATTGAAAAATAGCTTTACAAATTGGCTGTTTTCGTAGACTTTTCAGAATATGAGGAATTTGACACATTTTGTGGCATCATAATGCATTGACTAGCCAGAAAATTACGTCATTTTTGGTAGACAAGCAATCACCAAAGGTCTAAATGATATTTAATGCATTGTTAACTAAATTAAGCAGTTTCAGTTTTTCAGAAATTTACAGGGCCAAAAAAAGGGCATAAGTGAACCTTGTTCTTTGTCCAGTGGATATGGAGAATAATCCAAAATGTGGAGAGTTAACAGATGATGAAACAAACTGACATAGACAGAGAAAAGATAAACAACTGGTGATTAAATAACTGCTTAAACTCAGGACAGCTAAAATGAGACATTTTTTTTTATTCAAAGGTTCAAAATGTTATATTATTTCATCATATAGAACAAACAGGAGGCCTATGGGTCACATTGCTCCCATGAGCACTGTGGCTAGGAAAAAAAACAGAAATCAGTTTATTATTGAAAAGTTTATACCCAAAAGTGGTCCTAACCAATCCTTAAAGGGCATGATTTGAACAAACTTGAATGTACACTAACTAAGGATGCTTGCATATTTCTTTGACTACCTGTGGCTTTATTGCCCTTCACATTTGAACTTAAATTGTGCAACCGCATCATGGCTTTGCTATCCTTAACAAGAAGATTTTTTAAGAATTTTCCTTTATATTTCTATGTAAAACTTTGATCGGCCATTGTGGTCCCACCCTACCCCCAGGGGTCATGATTTGGAAACTTGAATCTACACTACCTAACATGAGGATATTTCCTCATAAGTTTCATCTTTCCTGGCCCAGTGGTTCTTGAGAAGAAGATTCTTAAAGCATGCTACCAAATTTTCTCTATTTCTGAATTATCTCCCCTTCATTTGAACAAACTTTAATTCCTTTTACCCAAGGATGCTTTGTGGCAAGTTTGGTTGAAATTGGCCCTGTGGTTCTGGAGAAGAAATCAAAAATGTGAAAAGTTTACAGACAGATGGGCAGCTCGACAGACAGACGGACGCCAGACAAAATGTGATCAGAAAAGCTCACTTGAGCTTTCAGCTCAAACAAAAAGCCCTTGCGTCTTAACTGAGTATCATATGGATGGGGTTTCTCCAGATTTTTGTGTTGTGATATATATACAAGCATGGTAAGAACACCAAAGGATGAAATGTTAAACAATACAAATATACAGATCTCTGAAAAAATCAGAGTTGGAATCAGGTGTCATTGAAGAGTAAGCATTCCCTGACAACCAAATCTATGAAAAAAATCAGACATGGGACCAGGTGCCATTGAGGAGTAAGCATTCCCTGGCTACCAGTCACACTCCTGATGGGCTCCTTGTAATCAATGGATAAATGAAAGAATATGTAGACAATTAAATATAAAAGCAAAGGCCTGACAATTTGTATGAAAATCATTCAACAACATTGAACCTAATGAGAGTTTGTATTTGTACAAGTAATTATGAAATGTTGAATCTGAACAAGATTGTTAATACCTTTGATTAATCAACTTACAACTGTATTTATCAACAGACTTCTTTTTTTTAATTGTAGGTACGCAGATATGGCAACAAACGAGAGACATCATATACATGGTAGATATATATAATATCGCTATATATAAAAGGGAAAATGAAGTTAGTAAAGTTGAATTCACCAAAGTTTGTTGTTCTCCTCTTGTGCAATATCCAAATACATGTATAAAACAGATGTGTCTGATTCTGGAGTGTCTTTTATTTCAAGTTCAGTTTGATGTAGTGTATTTTATTATTGTCTATAGCTGTTCGATATTTATTTTAAATCAAACAAAAACTCATTCATTTAACATAAACACGTTTTAAATAAAAATGAGAATACTAGAATTTTTTTTTTTTTTTTTATAAAATTGGACATCCTCATCACCATTACCATTAATCAAAATGCACAAAATTTAGTCAATGCATTTTGTGAGTTATACACACTATTCTATAACAATTCTTTCTTTGATTTTGACATTGTTGATAATCAGGAGTACAAACCTTTCCCAGTCAGAAGCTGTGGTGAAATCTGTAATCTCAAACACATCAGCATCCTGTTGACAGAAACAAAGCTGTTATATTACTGGGGGTAGACATGCAGAATTTAAGCAAAAGCTCTAAAGGCTTTAATAAATAAAAGCTCCTTTGCTCAAAACTTAAAAAAAAAAATTTATAAACTCCTTTTCATTTTATTTAATTTGGGTAAAAACCTGGCTCATCATTTCAGCACTTTGGAACTTAAAACAGTGGTTAGAGCATTTGCATTTGCTCTACAGTCATAGAGTATTAAAGGAGTTGATTGTGGGTTCTATTCAGAAATCAGGTAAAGATTTCAGTGGCAGATACAGGAATTTGGTAAGGGGGGGGGGGGCAGTAAAAGGCACCCCCCTCCCGTTTGAATTTTTTGTATAAAAAAATCTATATGTCCATATTATCCTAAAATCAAGGAAAAGACAAAAACTTGTATTTGTAAATTCAAATGGAGGGGGGTTGCATGCCGGTACAGGATCCTCCTTTTGATTTCATGAATCAATATTTCAAAATTGTCTCTGTAAATTTTGACTTCATGTGCCATCACAGTCTAGACTGTGTCTTCTGTGGTCTGCGGTTTGATGTTTGAAGATCGAGGCAGAGCAACGATTCAACTGTAAACTGACTTTAAAGGACTGTGCTCACCCCAACGGTCACACATATTATTTATTATATATTCCTTAAAACTTTTCAATAAAGAATTTAATTCTAAATATGACTATACAGTTTCTAGTGATTTGCCACGGCTCTCAATTCTCTAAATCTGCAATATCAACACTAAAAGATAGTTATGAAAAAGCTAATGTAGTTTCATAAATAGCCTACATAGCCATGTTTGTTCTATTTAACTGTTTATTCAAAACCAGAGTTAAATTGATGACAAAATGCTAGAAAAGTTTGAGGATTTTTTTTTAATGAATGTTGGTAATCCAATTTTTCCCAAAATGACGATAATTTTCCCAATTTGAATGGCCCCTGTCCCAGTCCAAAAAAATGGTGTGAGAGCCCTGAATTTGCAGAAACTCATTTTCAATGATTTGGTTATAAATATGATATTTTCTGTATTTAAATAAAAACAAGACTTGTTTACAATATGAAGAAAGTTCGATCTGTATCTCCTTTGTAAACCAGTAAATGATGTTCAATTTTTTGCTGATCATTAGAATTGTTTTAATTAGGAACTGTAAACATTGACATTGGATTTTAAATTAGGTGAAACTGTGTCTATCACTATCACTATCAGATGTCTATGTCCCTTTAACAAGTTAAATGCCAGTATTGGTTAAACTGACATTTTGATACAGATCATTCATAATCTAAAAGATTTAATACACGAGGAAGGACAATTACATCATTTTATTCATCATTTAGCAAAGAGGGAATGTTACAATCTGTAATTTTCATGATTTTTGTCCACTTACTTCGTCAGCTGCCATTGTATTGATAATATGGATTAAATGTATTCCGAGCCCGACCAGAAAAAAAAATCAAATGAAAACTTTCACGCACTTCCCCCAAAAATCTTTTGACGAAAAAAAAAATCTCACATAATGAGGAGACGACACACGTATTGAGGAGACACATCCACCAATAAAATACTTGTATTCTATGAACAACACACAGGCACTTGATTCTTGCATTATTATTTTTACTCAAAGGATTTACAGGGACGTAGCAACAGGGAGGACCAGGGCAAAAAATTGGAATTGTAATTGAAAGTAACTTGGCTTTGAAAAAGTTGCCCCCCCCCCCCACCCCCACGAAATAAGATTTTCGAGTTTGGGCAACTTTTAATTTTCCGTTTTTTTTTTTTTTTTTTTTTTGTTTGTTTTTTTTTTTTTTGCTTGTCAACTTTTTCGGGTTAGTGAAAAAAAATTTCTCTGGTTGCCCCCCCCCCTTTGAAAAACGATGCTACGTGCCTAATTTACTATACATGTACATGCATGGGTTATAAAAAAAATATTACAGAATTCAATAAAAGTGCTTGTGGCACAGTATATTAAACAGGGTTGGATCCACGAAAGAGGAAAGGGTCTAAAAATGTCAGACTCATAATTTTTTTTTTTTTTTTTTTTTTGACATGGAGAAATTAGTAGTATGAAACAATTTGTTGTCCAAAACCTGAAAATCCTACTCACCGAAAAAAAGGGGGGTGTTCAACATATCCCTTTTAAATACTTAGAAAATGACTTGTTTATAGTACTACATTTTTGCAGTTCTGAGATTACAAGGAGGTCCCGTCCCTCCAATAGATCCTACCATGTTTATTAATCTTGAGTGTCTGTGGGAGGGATCGTTTTCTTTTTCAAATTTATATGTTATTAAACCATGTCTATATATGAGATACTTGCCTTTAATTTCTATTTTTGCACAAAAACTACGTATATGTAGGGCTTTCAATCTTTCGATGAAACCTTTTAGTCAAGAAAAAGAACTTGAAAGTATTCGGACCTATACCCATAATCTTAAATTCTGGAGCAAAGGTTTTTCCTCCCGGCGAGCAAGAGTAAACTTTTATTACAGAAACGACATACATGGAAGAAAGCGATGTTATTTCACAGTGGAGAATCAAGAATATTCAAGGGGTTGGGGATTCTTAGCAGGATGAGGAATGGGCTTTTGAGGGCGTAAAAAGTAACTAACAAATATACAAGTTTGAAACAAGTGCGGATCCAAGATTTTTTTCCAGGGTGGGAGTTACCCTCAGTTGAAAAATCAACCAAGAAGAGGGGGGTAGCTGCTTTCTTCTTTTAAAAGATAACTGCTCACTTCTTAAGCTTCGATCATAAGTATGACTTTTCAGTCCTCATATATACCAACAATACGGGTCAGAGTTTGAGGTGGGAGGGGGGTCACCCGTAACTCTGCAAATTGTGGGCCAAATCCATCTAGATCCATGCATAAGCATAAAATACAAAAGGTATAGATTCTTATAGTTCCTTATTTATTACGTCCAGTGTCTAGGGGTTTAGATCACTCCTCCTGAATCTCGCGTAAGTATGCTTTTATTCAAGTACATGTATCCGTAAAAACTAATCAACCGTGCCTATCCAATGATCAACAATCCTTTCTTGCATAAAAAATACATTGCTAATATTCAATTTAAAGAAAAAGGTGAAACCCTGGAAAGAAAACACGGATGTAAAAAAATATATTTTTATGCTACAAAAAAGTTACATTTAACATTCGACTTATTGTCGGAGTCGTCGCTTCATTGGTTATTCCCGGTACATTAATTCTCCTAAATGGAATATTTATACTTTATTTATTTTCTAGCTTTTTGGAGAACGTTTTGGGAAATGACGTCAAATAGAAACAATTGAGGATCCGTGTACCCATGGTACGTAAAAAAGGTATCTTTATTATTAAAATTTAAAGTGTACATGATGTTAATGAACTGTTTTATAACTTACTTTTTCATAAATGTCACGCTTACATTTTATATAATTGATGGTCTATCAGCCTCTGAAGCATGTCGAATCAAAGTCTCAATTTCATAAATTCCAAATATTTCTCAAACAATTTTGTTCTTATGTTTTAATTTTGATGCAACTATAACACGCTTTTTTCGAATCCCATGTGTCTCAATATAGTATAAGAACCATAAATTAGAAATAAAACAAATCAAAACATTAAAATTAAAATTAAAATTACTAACATAAAGTGCAAGAAGTAATTTTGATATTAAATTAAAGATCTTCAAGTTCACAGGTCGGATGCAAAGAATATTGATTTTGAATTTAATGATAAAACTTAGAGTTTCCTTATACTTGTATATATAAATCTCTATACCAGGGACAAAACATGATTTCACACAGCTAAACACCAACCAGCAGAATAATAACAGTGGGGGATCCAGGAATTTTGTAACGGGGGGGGGGGTAGAAGGCAGGGGTTCCTGGGGATTGCACTTAAGCCCCCAGTGGGTAAAGGGCAAGGCCCTATAATTGGGTTCAGCTGACAATTTCTTACAAGTATGAGATGTTTTTTTTCCTTGATTTTAGGATAATGGACATATAAATTCAAGGATAATGGACATAATAAATTTTACATACAAAATTCAAACAGAGAGGGGGGGGAGGGCACACCTAGCACGCCAGGCCTGGATCCGCCTTTGAATAAATGAACAAGTTTTATTTAAAAGACACAATCAAACAAGGTAAATAGAAGACGAACAGCAACGAAAACACGCTCTCCTCTCTAGAGCCAACATTTATCATCAATCACCTTCTAGGGTTCAACATATTGCATATATTTTTATCCTCCCGTTGAAGATCAGGGCCCCCAATCAAGGTTATATAGTTTTTGACAAGTATCTCCATTCGTCGGTTTATTTGTCTTCAAATCTGTGCCATTTGCCTATATAACTTTTGCTTGGGCGGGGCTAAGGCTTTCATATTTCACAAATCAGGGACGTAGCAACATTACTTTTACTATAGTAAATGTTTATTGAAAGGATGGTTGCCCCCCCCCCCCCACTTTTTACCATAGTATAGTGATATGAAGGAATTGGAGGGAAAAAATTGGAAGTGAAAGTAAGTTGGCTTTGAAAAAGTTGGCCACTAACCCCCCCCCCCTCCCCCCTCCATGAAATAGGATTTTCGAGTTTGGGCAAATTTTTAATTTTCCGGTTTTTTTTTTTTTTTTTTGCTTGTCAACTTTTTCAGGTTAGTAAAAAAAATTCTCTGGTTGCACCCCCAACTTTCAAAAACGATGCTAAGTGCCTGCAAATGTATTCCATGTGACAGGACCAACTTTGAATTCTCGACCTTGGAGTTTACAAACAATTTTCAAACTTCATCCCTGACCATAACTTTTGAACATTTGATACAAGGGCTTTAATACTTCACACATGTATTCACTGTGACAAAACCTTTCAATGGGTTTTTAATATTTTTTACCCTTTGACCTTGTCCTTTGAGTTTAACCCACTTTTTATCAACTTTTACCTTGGTCATTACTTTTTACGAAAGTCCAATTAATGAGCTCATTTTCGTAGGTAAGAAAAATATTTTTTTTCGCGTTATAACGCAAAACTTTCACAAATTAACGCGTAATTTTCGCGTTAAAACGCGTTACTTACGCGAATAAACGCGTAACTTTCGCGTTATGACGCGAAATTTTTAAGAAATAAGGTATCATTTTTTGAGTTTTATTGAGATGTAAAACGGGTTGGTCACGTGATCAAATCCCATAAAGCCCGAAGGGCTTTATGGAAGATTTGATCATGTGCCAACCCGTTTTACATCTCAATAAAACTCAAAAAATGATACCTTATTACTTATATTTACATTTGTGACTTATTCATACTTTATATTTGCCTGATTGTTACTATATACGTGTGAAATGCGTTATTTTTCAAACCCAACGGCATGTATGTTATCCACTAAACGCGCGTCGACCCTTTATGACGTCACAGAGAAATTACGTCGAACGTTTATCCAAACGCACATCTTTGACCTCTTGACCCCGTACCTGTATTTAAACACTTATAAAAACGCTTGCCTTCAGTAGTGTTATATAAAGGAAAACATTTGCAAATGTAAATATTCGCGAATAAACGCGTAACTTTCGCGATATAACGCGAAACTTTCGCGTTATAACGCGTAACTTTCGGGTTTTAACGCGAAGCTTTCGCGAATAAACGCGTCACTTTCGCGAAAAAATATGATGCGAGAATAGGACAGCTTAGTCATCAGAATATTTTATTTTTAAAACCTTACTATTGAATGAATTTTACTTTCTTGTACATGTTTTACAATTGTTAAATTCTTCAGACTGATTATTTCGCAAGAAAAAATCTCCACTTAACATTTTTAAGATTTTTTCTATTTTTTAATCATTAACATTTACTACAACTGTACCACTAGTTTAAGGAATCACTGTCTAGTTAGGAGAGTATGCCTGGGCATCAACAATAGTGGGAAACATGGGATAATTTGAATAACGGGCGAAGCCCGTTATGCTAAAATTATCCCATGTTTCCCACTATTGTTGATGTCCCTGGCATACTCTGCTAACTAGACAGTGATTCCTTATATTTTCATTTCATTGCGAAATAAAATGGTAGATTTAGACTTTAAAAATGTAGATATAGACTTAAATTACACGAGGACTTCCATGCCAATTTCAATAGTCCTCGCCCAATGACGTCAAACACCTAGGCAGCATGCACATTTTGCCTCCTTAGCGTCAGACATAGAGACAGATGCGCACGAGATTTGCATGCATTTTAGGCCTCCTTAGCTCCTGACCTATCGACCTGCCTAATTTACATTCCGGCAGAATTATCAAGAAATAAACTCCGACAACTTTCAAAGAGTTATCGCAGAGAAAAAAAATTAGAAATGGAAATATATATTTATTAATCAGTTAACCATTTTGGACAAAAAAATATACACTGAAGAACCATAACTTAAAAGTGAATGAACAATGTATAATTTCATTGTCTCCAATATTTTTATATTGTTTATAGAGAAGTTCGTGGACTAGCCATAAATAAAAACTATGGAGGTATACAGCAGAGTTTGCGCACTTTGAATTGTAAATGTTTTCGTAAGCAATAGAATGACAACGTGGTGCAACCTCAAAATAGGATATCGAATTTCCACAGTGAATCCAACGGAGACAAATGAAAATCTGCTATCCAATTTTCACAAATGCGGTGGGACACAATTGACAAATTAACCTCATTTTGTCAATTTTCTGAGATCTTGATCTCTATAGAATAAAATTATTTCAAATTCTCTAGAGAGTGCATAAAAACCGGAAAGCGGTGATTTTACCCAAAATTAATAATCTTGAAGTTAAACTTTTAGAAAACTCGCATAAACTTTGAATTGTTTGAACAGCGTTGAGAAAGACAAATTGTGACGGTAAAGATGGATTCAATAGCAAGAAAGTTTAAAATTTAACTTATGATAGTCCAAGATCAAAATAGCCTTTTGCTTATCATTGTAATCACAGGAGTCTGAAGTTTTTATCGTTCAAAAAAAAAAAAAAAAAAAAAAAATCCGGAAAAAAATTTTCCTACCCTTTACTAAAAAAAAACCCAGGATGGCAACGTGTTTTGGGGTGACCCACCTAAACAAATAGATCTGGGCCTGGCCAGAAAAATCTCGCGACTAATTCAGTTTCGGAGCGTTTTTGTTATTCATTTAATTTGAAAAATTCTATCTGCTTGACGACTACGGGCCGTTCCTAGCCCCTTTTCCACTTTGATAGCTCATCCTGGACTCCATGCCACTAAACCGGAAGAGAATCTCGCAGTGTATATTTGACGTTTATGAAAACTTGTTCAAATGAAATAGAATAAATAATTGTTCAACATAATTTTATTCAGTTATTTTAAATATATTTAAGTGAATTTTAAAAAGTTATTTATTCTTTTTCTTACTTGTACGACGATGTGAACCAAGGACAGATAATTCAGTTTTTACAAGCGCCAAATTTAAATCACTGAAAAGCCATGTCGACAAACAGCCAAACAGTTAGACTAAGCGCCCTTATAAAGCATTATTTTGTTTTATTTTATTGATCACGTATGGTAACATAAAATTGTACATGAAGTTTTACATGCATTTTTTGGTTTTTTTCTTCAATTACGTCATATATTTGTCACGATTGTGACAATGATGCCAATTGTTTTATATAGGATTCGTGTTACCCTGTTTGTACATTGATTTGATACTATGATTTTGTAGATCGCATAAATGGTTAAATTTCTTATTATGATTCACTGTACTTACATGTCTAGAAGAGAATGATCTTATGATTCTAATTTTATTATCCTGGTTTAATTTCAGTAGTGTAATACGCTAGATTTGTTGTAAATATCTTTTCTAACTCTGTAAATTTATTTATAGAAACCGCCATCATGATGATTATTTTGTGGAATATCACGCCCGATTCTAATTGTTATTTCTCTGTACTAAACATATTTTTATCGAAATCTAATACTTAGGGGATATTGACATATTGTATAAATGTTTTACATTATGATTGTCATATTTTTATGTTGATTATTT
Source organism: Saccostrea cuccullata (assembly GCF_032062105.1). Taxonomy (NCBI): domain Eukaryota; kingdom Metazoa; phylum Mollusca; class Bivalvia; order Ostreida; family Ostreidae; genus Saccostrea; species Saccostrea cuccullata. Next base: position 96,012 of record NW_026922785.1, on the reverse strand, counting down.
ATTGTTATTGTTAAACATATTTTGACAATGATTATTGCCGGTGGCTGCCGGTGACTGCCGGTGATACCGGAGATCTGCCGGTCGTCCCTAGGGAAGCGTGTGGGTCTCCGGGGGGACTCTCTAGAGCTATATAAGCAGAGGATAAGAACTGCCGGGGGGACTCGGCATTTAGATTTTGAGGTTAGCGGTTGTTTATTTGATTCTTAGCATTTTTCATTAGGAATTTAGTAATTTTTGAATTAATTCATAAATTTTTCTTATAGTGAATACGGGTTAATCTCGTTTCACTATTAATTACTAGTATTTATCGTAGGGCGTTTATATTGGGTTAATCTCGATATTAAACGATTAAATAATTTTGTTACGGTTTGACTGAAAGTAAGTCTTGAGGTCTTTCCGTGTAAATAATTGTTTATCTTTGATAGAATTTAGGAATTCAATCAATTTAAAGTGATAATCTAGTTGCGTTTATTGGAATATTCAAGCAGGAATTAAGGCTAGGAGTTGATATAGAAATTATAGAGATAAATTTCTTGCTTTAAATAGCTTTTATAGATTGTGTAGATTCTTTCAGAAATACTTTGGTTATTCTAAGGTATTTCTATAGTATTTAATATTCACTAATCGGGTCATTCTCGTTTAGTGCGCCCCCCCCCCCCTTTCTGTTGTATTAACGTAATACGAAGGTTGTGTTAATGTTAGTGTAGTATTTCACTGCGAATTTGGGTGATTCCCGATCTCCAGTGAATTTTATTGATTGAATATTAATTAATACATATTGTGACTTTTATTTATTGAATAAATTTGTAAACTTTAAATAAGGCTTATCATTTAACTTCCCCGTAGTTATTTACGAGTCCAAACACAGGTAATTCTTGTGTTATATATTATAGGAGATCTTTATTTGCGGGTTATTCTCGTTAATCATCAGAGTACTACATGGGTTATTCCCGTGTAGGCATCTAAAGTACTTGTGCGTGAGATCCAAGCAGCTCAGGTCCGTTACATTTGGTGGCAGCGGTGGGATCTGCCATGTACATCGGTGGATCCAGAGATACGTAACCCAGAACCAGTGTTGAGAAAAATCCATGCATAGGTACTATACCAGATCCAAGACTAGGATGGAGCCATCCGTTAATCCCGGACATTCCAGAGGACCACCCACAGATGAGGAACTCCTCATAGATGTATCGCCGTCAGCGTTAAACAGATCACTCCGAGGGGAACAGAGCATGTCCAACAATGACAACTCTACAGAGGATGAAGATGACTCAGATACTCAGGCTAGAATATCAACGCCTATTAGAAAAATAAGAAGATCCAAAAGGACTGTACGTCAGCAAAGGGAGATAATCCCTACAGACACAGAACTGTCAGAACCACTCACACAGTCAAAACAAAATAATTCTGTCTCAGACCCTATGAAGATAATGATGGAACAGATGGCCCAGACAATAAAAGCCATGCAGAATATGATGGAAGCAACTACTCAAACTCTCAGACAAGTGAGCGACCAGACAATGAAAGTCATGCAAAATATGATGGAAGCGACTACCCGAAATATCGGACAAGTGAACTGCCAGTCACATACTACAAACTGCGAGCTGCAGCCTAAAATATCAAGAATCAACTCAAATAATAACAAGTCAGAGACGGGAACCACAGAAAGCCATCATAAGGAATCAAACGAAGATTCAGAACAGTCTGAAAATGAGCAAACTGTCAACTCAGGCGCCGCAAGAAATTTGATCAAGTCCAATGAGTCGTATAACCACAAGCTTGACTGTAAGCTTCCGCCTTACACAGGTTCCGAGAAATGGAGAGTTTGGCTGAATCGCTTCGAGTCTGTAGCCAAGTTAGCCAAGTGGACTGCTAAAGAGAAGTTACAACAGATATTACCAAGAATACAGGGAATTGCGGCTGATTTTGTTTTTGGTCAGCTGAAGAAGGAGACTATAGGGAACTATGAGACCTTAGTCGCAGAAATAGAATCCAGATTTGGAACACTGGAAAATAAGAGAGTCTACAAAACTCAATTCAACAACAAAAGACAAGGAAAAGATGAAAGTCTTGAAGAGTATGCTGCTGACATTAAACGTCTTTATGACTGGGCTCACCCTAGTAGAGATGCCAGTACAAGACAGGAAGACTTAATTTCAAAATTTTTGCAAGGACTATGGGATCCTAAGGCAAGGCAATACATCGAATTACACAAAGAACCATCAACAATTGAAGAGGCAGTACAGCAGGTAGCTGCTTATATGTCAGTGACATCCAATTTAAACACCAATGAAGAGAGACGCCCAATTAGACAGGCTAAGTCTTATGGAAAGGGAGACAATTGCTATGCTGAAAAGGGAAATGCAAATTCCGTGAAGATGACGAAAGGGAATTGCTTTATTTGCAGCATGCCCGGACATTATGCCAGAGAGTGTCCGGATAGAAATTTTCGCAGGACAGAGAGATCACAGTACAGGAAACCTCCAGAGAAAACCATGTCATCATCTCTACCAAGTACAGATGAACAGCCAAACACAAGTCAAAGCCAAGCTACAAGTACCATGTCAACTGATGCACCAGAATTTCAACCAAATCATCAATCTAGATGGAATGTAGACTTGGATAACGATTGCGGAGACAAACAAGAGAAACTTTTAAACTAGAAAGGGTCAGCTCCGGAGGCCAAGAGACGACCCAAAGTAACAAAGGCCAAAATGACTGTAAAATTTTAATTGAACCTATTTTAAGTGGAAATTTAGATGAATCCGGGGAGGAAAATGAAAACCAGGGGAAATTCCAGCCTTGCGTCAGGGACGTTTCAGGGGAAGAGGAACTGAGTGCTCAGAGGGAGTACATTAGGAGACAGCTCCTCAAGGCAGATGGAATTTATGTTCAGGGAACAGTTCAAGGGATAAAAGTAGAGTTCACAGCAGACACAGGGGCTGCAAGAACTATATTGTCCGATAAAATATTTTGGAGACTCCCCAGGAACAAAAGACCAGAGCTAGAGGAATCTTCAAGTCTTGTAGCCGTCAATGGAGATCCACTTAAAGTATTAGGAAAGGCTGAATTTGCAGTACAGTTAGGAAATCTAGCATTTCAAAGGGAGATAATTGTTGCGGGAATCAAAGATGAATGCCTCTTAGGTATGGACATCTTGCTGGACAGTCAATTTGGACCTGTAGTTATCAATTTGAATGACAGTTTCATTTCTATCAATGGCTATAATATACCTTTCACAAAAGTGAGTCGAATTCAAGATGGTGATGGAAGATTCGTGTACAAGACCTTTGACAATGGCTAGCAGACCAGCGTTGAAGTCTTCAGCAAAGAAAATTAGTTAGAATGTGGTGTAAGTATGGTCAGAGTTTAGGTATATGCATTTTGTAATTTTGCTTTAATCGTTGTATATCAAAAGAAAAATTTCTAACAATTGAAGTAATGTTAGGATTGTGACACTGAGGAAATTATATGATTTTGTCTAGTGTACCTTTTTTTTTTTTAAAATGTTCATTTATTATTGATGGAGAAATGTTTTGAATGTATTGTTGTTTTTTTTATCTTAAGAATTTGGTGAGGATGTAACGTGAAGCGGTCACCCATCCAAGGGCTAAACAGGCTCGCCGTTGCTTAACTTGCCTGACATAGAGGGAGACTCTACCGCATCACCAGAAAAGCTAGCTCACTGGCGAGGCAGTATAAGTTCCCTATTACTGTCCGCTTTTCCCCCCGCTTAGGGAAGCTTCTACCCGAAGCTTAGCATGATTCTCTCTTAGTGTCTGGGCCTCTTCAGTTACGGCAACCAATGCCGTTCCCGGACATATATACCTGGAAACAAAGTCCTAGCCATAGAGCTTCCTGAAGCAGAACACCAGACACAAGAGTCACTACGCTGCCACCAATTTTGTAACGTGAAGCGGTCACCCATCCAAGGGCTAAACAGGCTCGCCGTTGCTTAACTTGCCTGAAATAGAGGGAGACTCTACCGCATCACCAGAAAAGCTAGCTCACTGGCGAGGCAGTATAAGTTCCCTATATACTGTCCGCTACATATTCACCTCGGAGTTCACTTCCGGTTTAGTGGCATGGAGTCCAGGATGAGCTGTCAAACTGGAAAACAGACCATGAACAGCCCGTAGTCGTCAAGCAGATTTGATTTCTTAACTTGAATAAATAGGACAAACACTCCGGATACTAAATTAGTTGCGAGATTTTTCCGACCAAGCCCAGATCTATTTGTTTAGGTGGGTACCCCCAAAACACGTTGCCATCCTGGGGTTTTTTTAGTTAAGGGTAGGAAAATTTTTTTCCGGATTTTTTTTTTTTTGACGATTAAAACTTCAGACTCCTGTGTTGTAATGAATAAAATCGATGAAAAAATCAAAAGAACGTTGAGACTAAAGCAAATGTCTGGTTAAACAGCAAAAGTTTCGCGTTATAACGCGAAAGTTACACGTTATATCGCGAAAGTTTCGCGATATAACGCAAAAGTTACGCGTTTATTCGCGAAATTTTCGCGTTATATCGCGATATTTTTTTTTCAATCCACAGCTTAAGAATATTATTATTGTGGTTTTCATAAACACGCTTTACTTAAAAATTGAAATACCTGGCCTTTTCGTGTTTCCATAAGATTTTAACTGTTGACTTTTAACTCTTAAGAGGCAGTCCACAGAAAAACCAGGCAGTGGATGGCACATCGAATGTCACAGACATTATTCCATTTGGACTACATCGATATATGGTTTTCAATAAAATATCTAATATTCGTGACATTCGATGTGCCGCTTATAAAGAAAAAAAATATTCAAGAGGTGATATTGGTTTTTATTGTACATATTTTCTAAATGTACCAATCAACAGTTTTTAGAAATGTATCGCACTATTTGTAGTACACATTTATTTTCACATACTCAGTACTCCATTGTTATCTTCTTTGGTTTTCAGCCCAGGGTAGTGATTACTTACTTAGTCCTCTTCGTGCTTTGAGCACATAAGACCTACGTAAAAGATATTTTGTTCTTTAAAGGAAGATAACAAATGATTTCTTTTTTTTAATATTGTTAAAAAGATGCAGTTTTTACTGACCTGGAAACACATCAGACAGTGGAATTAAACACTTCGTTTTTTAGTAGGTTTAACCATGTTGCATTATTTATTGCCAGTAATGCGTGTGGGATTTTTTTTTTCGCTTTTCGGGAGTCAGGCACCCTTTGGTGTAAGTTTTTGGTTGATATTACATATTCTATATGACTCCATTTCGTTCTAATAATTTTCTTGAATACATAGAATTTGGAGGCTTAAAAAAATCAATTTTTATGCTATTTTAAATATAAAAATGAAATTATTTTAAAGTTTGAAAATATAGAAATAAAGAAAACAACAAATGCGACCGATGGACTGTAATTTTTAAATGCGTTTTAAATGATTTCTTAAATGTGTTTACAATTAAATAAACTAACGATCCGCTGCAGACAGACTAACATGGCACAATTTTTTCCCTTGTTTGCCATGTATGTATATCAAAATCAAAGAAATGCTGCAATCTCCCCCTGCTTTGAAACATGTTGAGTCATACTTTTTTAATGAAAGTACATCATTGGACAGAATATTTCACACGTATTTTTATTGTCAAAAATCTCACACAAAATGCTCACCCTGACTAATCAAACAGAAATCAAGAGTTAAAGTTCAAAATCCATTAACGCGAACAGGATATAAAATTTTAAAACTTAATTTTTGTGAACACTTTATAGACTTTTATCTATCATGGCATACTGCAAACAGAGAAGAAAGCCAACCATTGTTTTTACGACGATTCTCTGTGTTTTTCTTACCCAATGTATTATTTCAAGATCTGTCTACGGTAAGAATAGATTTATGTCTTTGATTATCCTATTTATTTTCTTAATTCATTTATTTTTCCCCGTATTTCTCTATTTTTCGTTGGTCATTTTTCTTTTATTTGGAAGGGAATCCCCCCCCCCCGCTAAAAAAAAAAATGAGATTTAACCTAGCAGGTAAAGTGTCAATTTAGTTTTTTTTTTTTTTTGTTTAAAAAAAGGTCAAAAATTAATATACATGTAAATAAATTCAAAGAGAATGGAGAGAGTGTATCAGGCTTTAATGTTTGGTTTGTCGCAGACCCCCCCCCCTCCTAAAAAGAACCCATTGGATTTTTACCTGTCAGTATGGCGCCACAATTAAGATATTAATGAATCTGAGAACTTCAGTTAAAAGAATTCGAATGGCTATTAGGTCAAATATAGTTGGAAACGTATTGAATTGAATTGAAAGGTGCAAAAAATGCAAAGCCTATAAAGACTAGCTGCAGAACTGTAGCTCTCCAAAAAAAAAAAAATGTATATTGACAAACCGGAGAGCTACAGTGCCACCCATTGAAAAAAAAATGTATATTTAATGCGCACAAAAAAGTGCGCTCGATTCTGGATTAATTCTTCCAAATATCTTACCTCAATTGCAAAAAACTAGATTTCAAAATATTCCTTACTCCTCTATCAAGTACTTTCATAGTTTACCTCTGTACGAAGCGCGTTGGACCGAATTATCATGCAAACCAAAATGGCGCCATACGTGTGTAAATGGGCGAAATTTTCAATGATTTCAATTTCAGGGAAAGAATGGCTATTAAAAACATTTATATGCATTGTTTTGTTGTTGAAACAGTGAAAGAATATGTTAGGAACAAACGTTTAGTAATATTTTGGGATGACAGTTTTAAAAACACGGAGAAATAAATCGAGAAACAGCGCACTTTTTTGCGCGCAATAGATATACAGTTAAGTCAGTTTTTTCAATGGGGGGCACTGTAGCTCTCTGGTCTGTAAATAAATATTTTTTCGGAGAGCTACAGTTCTGCAGCTAATAAAAATCGAAATTATACATTTTTTTAAAGGATCAACAAAAATCTAATTAAAATAAGATCTTTGTTTCCCTCCGATATTCTGATGGTCGCTTTGTACAGAGACTATAAGATTGGGAGATGCAGAGGGGGTGTTCGGAAGTTGACACCCCACCCCACCCTTAGATTTGCTAAAAAGAGAGAGCAAGAAGTATCCCAAATGTTTGTTATATATTAATGCTATTGTAGTATTATATGGAGAAATTCTGTTTTGAAAACAAAACGGAACCACACCGGCCCTGCCACTTACAAATCAAAGTACTGAAAGTACTGAAAAGCGGTTAGCATGCTTTCATCGAATATGTACAGTGTACAATAACAAAAAATGCATTGAATGATGATTTTAAAGTAGGCATGCATATCTTTTTCCAGTGTCATCAGCGAAGAAGCAGACACACTGAATTTTGTGGTACTTAACTAAATGGTATAACCAATAACATCCCAGACTGATGTCACAAATGTTTGTTTCAAAATATCAACCTGAGATTTTCAGTTTGAAAGACAGGAAGTTCAATTTCAAAAATTTCTCCCTAATTGTCTCCATTGGTGGCGTCCAAAAGTGCTCAGAACAAAAAAAAAATTATGTTGATGTTGCAAATTTTATTGGCTTTCATGCTCTATTGATTCTGAAATTAGGTAACTGTAAAGGCTACTATAGCAAACAACTCAAAAAGAAAATAAAATGATAATTCAAATTCTTTAGATTAATTGATTTGGAGTATACTGTATATAGATCTTTAGCTGGCTAGTCTGAGAAAAACGGATGGACGAGCAGAGAATTAATTAATTTCAGAGAGCTTCAGTTTCGTAGGCTCACTGCGGGTCAGCAGGTGTGACCTGTCATCGGGGATGCTTACTTCTCCTAGGCACCGGAACTTTCAAGGATCCGTTTTTCTTTTGAGACCGATCACTGTTCATTCTGTATTTTGATACAGATACTGAGTACATCTGTTTATTAATATTATGAACAATTTCTCTCACAGGAAGAAAGACAAGTAAACAAGATAATAAAGTTTTAAGAAATGTACATTATTGACTTTTCATACAATTAAATGTTCGAATAAGTAAATGGTGTATGACAATTATTTAAAACAGAGTCTTGCACGATATGCAGTGTATAAACGAACATATACTGAGTATTTGGCAAATATTTTTCATGAAATATTGTTAAAAAAAAAAAAAAATATTTCAAAAATTCAAAGGTTCACTAAAAGTCAGTGTATAACAAACAATTTAATTGTCCATTGCAAAAATTACCTAGGTATCATTGTCACTTTCTTCAATATGTCGCATAAGCAATACATTGTTTTTTGTTTGTTTTTTTTTTTTTTTTTACTAAAAACAAGTATGCGAATTTCTCTCAATATATCTGTAAGCATCTGTATCTTAATTTTTATTTCTTCTCAAAGGCTCAAAATGATAATGGACAAATTCAAATTTAAAAAGTATTTTTACAACTTATACCTTGCATAGGAATTTAGCAAACTTTCAAAAATAATCATTCATTAGATATAATTTTCAATTTGTGCTTATCGTCAAGATTTTTCATGCCTCTTTTTTCTGTGCATATTTTATATCGGCTGATTTTTAGAAAAGGATCGAATGCCGATTAAATTTTTTTCTCCAATTTTTTAGAATTAATTTTAGTATTTTCAGGCTCCCATTATTATTTTTTTTTTGAATAAAAATGTGATCGTTTAAAATCGTTTGTAATAATTAGACTGAGTACAGAATTTATCCCTGGAAACAAAGCTTTTATCATCTTTTAAATGATTTCAATTGACAAAAAAAGGAGAAGAAAACAAACGTTTCATTATGGAAGTAATCCATAACTGTACAACTTACAGATGTATTCAGTATTTTTATATAAAGGCTTTCTTCGTGTACTAGTATTACTTAAGTTAATTAAAGGGATGCCTTAATATTTTGGAAAATGAAACTCGATCGAGAGATTCTCCGATGTTTTGCAGTCGGTAATAACCTTCAACCCCTTTAGCCAGTAATTAACCCGTCCTCCCTGTGCCCAGTAGCATAATTCGGTCAAATATTTATTGTTCATGAGGGGTGCCTTATAATTAATCACAGGCACCTGCATTTTTATCAGTAAGTCTCTAAATTAGCCAAATATCGAAACATTCTACCCCCTCTATATATAAATACACAAGGTGTCCAACGCCATTTTGACCACCTGTTCGATTCAGGCTTCAATTTAACACATAAATCGGAAATGCCTACTGGTTTTCGTGTAGCACTGGGTTCAAATATGATATTTCTCGCTATACATTTCTTCCTAAAGTTTAAATCTAACGCGTTGGTAATGTTATCAGCTAAACTTCATGCTGACTTCGAATTTCGTCACAGGGCCCGATCGCCATCAGCTGATGTCACGGAAATTTAATCTCGACACCAAATGCTCCTATACATAAACTTTTTTTAATACAACAATTATAAATTTATTTCATTGACAAACAAAATCAGAAAAAAATTTAAAAAACCGAAAGATTATGTTGTTTTGATAGTCTTGATTTTATTTAACATATGTTATATGTGTTAGAAACAAATCATAGGTACTAGGTAGAGGCTTTGTTGAAGTTTCCGTTGTCGATAGGTAGCGCCTTATGGAAGTTTCCGGTGTCGATTAAAATCGGACACATGCCATAAAGCGGTTAGCGAAGCTAACCGCTTAAAAAGGATTTTCAGTTTCGGAGATTTATTATTTTTCCTTTCTTTGTCAAAAACTCTAAGGTAATACATACAAATTTTTCCCCAGGGTGATCACCCTCCCACTTTTAAAAACCATAGTATACCGCTGTATCCTATTAAGTTATTAAACTTACATGTACCTTATAACAACTCTTTTCTCCCCCCTTTGAAAAATGTCTAGATCCGCGACTGAACCTAGGGAATTGCCCACACAATAAAATCCTATTTTTGTCGGGGTATTGTTGAAGGGAGAGGGGGCGGCTGTGCAGATTCCAACTTTTTCAGACATTTAGAAAAAAAACAGCATTAACGTAGAAGGATTTGATTTGACTGAAGACAACGTTTAATAAAAAATACCAGTATGCGTGTGTGAAAGGGGCGGGGTTCTCACTGAGCATTCTCATACTATATTCACAATAAAATATTAGGTTAATCAAAATGAGAAGTTATTAGAAGGTCTGTCAAAACACAACACGAAAAAGATTTTTTTCACTCTCTATAACAAATTTAAAAAATATTTTATCAAGATTAATCATGCCCCCATTAAATTTTGTTAGCTTTTAGAGGTAAGTAAATTATCAGGAATATTAATGTATGATTAATTGTTAAATGCCACTTAAAACTAATTTCAAAGCTGGCAAAGTATAAAATACAAAAAAAAAAAAAAATACCCGTAGTGAGCGACAAAAAAAATCATCGGCGTAAATCGGAGGATTTTACAACGCTTGGATCTGTAGCTCTCTGCTTCATGTGCTTTATCTGTCCGAATTTTTTCAAGCAGAGAGCTACAGTTCTGCAGCTAAATATCGCGCTGAAACGAAAGTGTTAAAACATAGAATTTACAAGTAAAATTGATGCAAAGCATCAAATCGGCCGCTAACAAAATTTAGCATGTCAAAAAAGTACTTTCACAATTCAAAGCATCCATGCAAGGAAAGCACAGGATATTCAAAGCTGAAATAGTGATCATTTTTATTTCATGACTTCTTCAAAGCAAACTAAATAATAATTTTTTTAAAATTATATACAAATTTAGTTCATTTGCTCATTAAATGAATTTATCGATCTAAAAAAGGTCAATGATTAATATGAGGAGTTATTGTTATCAAAATAAAGATGTATGCATCTTAAGATGAACCACGTGCTGATACCCTGGATTTTTGTCACTGGTTTCTGCATGCAGAGTAGGCTATGCTGCATGGCGCGGTGCAAAATGTATAAAAATAATCTTTGTGTCATTCGCAGGTGTACAGCATATTCAAACAAGTTTTTATTAGTTGAGCAACTTTTCAATTTTTTATTCACCATGCACTTTTACCACGTCATTATTATCCGGAAAATCACGACTGTATCCTTTTGTATGTTACACACTCTCAGGATGGAGAGTTCCTATTGTAAACTCTTTTTATTCAACCATAAATTATCAATTATCTGATGCGAAATGATAATGAAATTGAAACATAATTACACGTTTAAAGTAAGTTTTTAAAATATTTTACTCATGATTTTATAATGTAATCATTTGAGAATTATTTTACTGAACTAATAAAATAATAACATCTCATTTCCCCATGTGCACTTTCTAACACAACCACAAATAGATCAGCCGTTGCTGCGGCCGATAATGAATTAATTACCTTGACCTTTAACCTCAGAATTGTTGTGTAAAGTTGTGTTACCATCGTCAGTAACCCACAGATGATTTACGCGGATTCTCTAGCTTGCGAACTCAAAACCCGTGGTTTGCGACGATGTTGTGTTACAGACAGAAATGTTATTACAGATCGACAGGCGGATGGACAGAAAAACCGAAATTAATATCAAGCACTTTCAGTTAAAGCGGGGGAACAAAAAAGTTTCAAAAAGGTTCCAAATAATTTTTCAAGATAATTATGAGTAGGTAAGACTTATGAATATCCCAGGCCTAACGTTTTAAACCCTGGCCGGCAGAGTTCAGTTCAGTACTAGAGTTCCCTCCTATGTATAAGGAGCACCCAAGACACTAGTTAGAATTCTATCTAAGTTGTACCATCAAAAACACTTGAGATCAGCCACTTCGAACGTCAAGCCGCACGAGATATCTTAGATAGAATGTTCTATCGTTAAAATGATATTGTCCTACGGACCCGGTTTATATGGATTATTTTTTGGGATAAAAGGCATAAGCAATCTCAAGAAGGTTTGTTTTGATTATTTTGGTAGTTATTCCCTGTGCAAATCATTTTATATTCTTCAAAATCGTTTCGGAGCGGATCCGCTCCGATTTGCTACATTACAAGTATATGGGACGTATTCTAACTGTGGTGAGGGCCTGTACCGAGACACAGTTAGATTATTCTAACTACCAAGACACAGGCACTTGTTTCGTATACGGGATACCCCGTACTTATATTTACTAAGTAGGGGGTATCCCGTATATGAAACAAGTGCCTGTGTCCCAAGAAGGTGGTTTTATAAAAGACATGAAATTAAAATTAAAAGGAGTAAAGTGATGAAAAAACAGTCACTAAAACTTATTCTAATGTAGTAGAGTAAAAATAAAATTAGAAGTGATAAACAAACTAAAATTTGATTTAAAAAGGCTTTTAAACACTGTACAGTAACTTATAAAGAAGACTTTACACAATGTGCAGTAACTTTGCTTATACTATAAAAGATATTTTAACACTAAAAGTATTTACATATCTTACTTTAAACAAAAATTCAAGAAAAATAATTATTTTTTTTTTAGATCTCTTATCTCTACAAAAAAATCATACCCAACCAAATTTCTTAGATTCAACCCTAACATATTTTGTTACGTTATCGTATAGTAGAAAACTAGAGTACTGTATGAAACAACGTGCGCTTGTGGTTTTACGGGAAATTTATTGCCCATTTTCAATTCCCGCTTTACATTTCGTATTTGACATCCGGTGCGGGAAAATTGCTAACTTACGAAAGTCATGGTACTCAGCTTTTCCATCCTCCATTTCTTTCACACGTTTCCGTGTATTTGCCAGCTATTTTTATAGCCAGTATTGGAAAAACACTTTTAAATCAATTAGTATTTCACGTGTAGCATTATTTCCAAGGGCTGTTGAGGATGTGAGTACAGAGAGGTTATCGGTTTAACAATCTTTATCTTACTCCAGTCTTTAAGGACCCTCTCTACACCAGTACAAAATGTTTTTTGGATACTGAGAAAAATATATTCTATAAAGGTGTTGAGCTTATTTATATGACTTTCAACATATGGTGCGTTGCATTTACCCCCATGGCCCCAGGAAAAATAATCAAACACAACACAGTATCAGTGAATAGAAATCACTGTTGTTTACTTCCATAGAGAAAATACATGTAAATAACATGTTCAATTAATGTTAAGGATACCTGAATTGATTCAAATTGTGTAATAAACTGTGAATTTCTAATTTAAAAAATTTAGATCTAAGGGCAGATCACTCTAACTGCAAAAAAATACTATAGAATCAGAACTCTTTAGTGTGCAGTGTAGAGAGGGTTCTTAAGAATGATAATCATAGGTGTCAGAAACGGAGGGGCCTGGGGGGCTAGGGAGGGCTTAGTCCCCTTTTTTGCAAAGACGGGGTGTAGGTTTAGCCCGAATCTCGCTGAGATTAGTTAGCTACCCCCCCCCCTTACCCCATCTCAACATGCACAGGTTGCAGTATGTGCATTAAAAGAAGGTAAAATGGTAGGGTTTTTAAAAAATGATACTGAAAGAAGTGTATTTAGAAAGGTCTTATCACAGGTAATACACATGTGTAATTTGATATCTCCTTTGATTCAAAAGATGAAAGTACTTGATACCCCTACATTATAGATACAAAAAAGACCAAACTCTTCATAACACCACTTGATAAAGTGCTGCAAAAGAAAGATACAAAATTTTTCCATGTAATAGAATTACAGTTGGTGTGAATCAGAACCATAGATATAAAATCTTTTTAAACAAAGAATATAAAGTGAGTATTATGATTTGCACACTTTCTTCTTTTAATGTGCAGGTGCTTTGGATTCTGAGGTATATAGAGTAAGCGTTGCTGAGGATGACCCCTCGCTGGGACTGGAGGTAGGTCATGGAGTTAATCTGTGACAGTAATATATAGGACATGTTTGACAAGAGTGAAGATTCTTTTCAGCTTGGTGATGTTTCATTTGCACAAGTGGTGATATATTCTGGACATCTTTTCCAGATTAGCAATCCCCAGGGTAGGACAAGGGTGGTACGCAGCCCTCGACAGAAACGAGAAACCCCCGCCGCTACACAACAGCAATATTTAGATGCACACAACAATGCCAGGGCTAGTGTCATTCCAACAGCAACTAATATGTTGAAAATGGTGAGACACATCCATATTTTATCAAAGTTAAAAAATTTAATTTTAGCATTTGAGTTGAACATAGTTGAAAACACCCAGGGATTAACAATGCCATTAATTGTCAGACTGGTTGTTCTGCTACCAGGACAATTCCTTCATTTGCAAGAAAGTGACCAGACATTTTGAATGCTTATTTGTTCACAGGCATTAATTAATATCATATATAAGATGCATGTGTCACATAAGAGAGAGGTTTAATTACAAGTGACATAACAACATGTACACGAAACTTTGATGTACAAGTTATATTTGATATCAACGTCAATAATATGATTTAGTTTTACATACATGTGCATGCAAATTTTCAAGAAAGTTGAGTACAGTAAATTAATTGTAAGGCATTGTATTTATGATTTCTAATTTAGAAAAATCAAAGGTGAATTGAAAATCATAGATATGAAAAATAATGAATAATTATTATATGTATTGTCATTTCACTGCAGTGAAACCCTAAATATTTTGTTTATCTCTACAGGATAAGCTTTTCTGCAACACTTTAAAAAATGGGGGCAGTCATAAAGATACCATATTGACAACAACAAAAAAATAAAAAGCGACCACATTCTGCACTTTTGGGAGGGGGGTCCAACAAAAAAGAAAAACTTTCGAAAAGGATAAAATGTAAGAGCTCAATCATAATGATGTCTAGAAAGGAGGCATGGAATAAAATTTAATACACTGATTCATTGTTATAATCAAAATATGTGTCAGACCCCCCTTTTTTGTTTTTACTTTTTTTGTTACATGTTTGCTATTTACAAATAAATAGTATTTGCTAGTATAAAAGGGAAAAATAGTTAATAATTAGATACAATTTCCACAGGCACTTGACATAACATATTGTTCTTATTAAAACATACTACCCATACCTTATTAGGTGTGGAGTTATATTTTTGTTAATTTCAAGTACCTTTGACAATTTCTTACTTATTTGTAAGTGGAGAGAAGGTATTCTTTTTGTTGTCCTAAAATGCATAGGCTAAAGGTACATGTTATTTTATAGGAAAAATTTTATTTGAAATAAAAATTAAAGATTATAACATTAGAAGTGTCAGAATGGGGTTTGAATAAAAAATTAAGGAAAAATTCACCACGAAGGATTTTTATTGCTTGGGTGGGGTTTTCTTCAAATGAATACTGCGCACAAAATAATGCTGCTTGCATGGTATCAGTTTTCATTGCTAAAAATACAAAGTTTTTGATGGAATCATTGAATTATCATTCATTAAATATTTAGATCCTGTTCTTGTTTTATTGCTGAAAAAATCAATCAACTGAATCGAGAAATAAAGAATTAAATAGGTAACTTTACTTGTTTATGTCGTATGTGAAGATACATGTAGTCTATTGCACGCTCCAAAACTTGTAGCTACACGTCAGATTTGAATTCATGATGTCGAAGAACACAACAAATGATGATGCCATGTGTACAAGTTTGCCACAAAATGTGTAACTAAACCTCTCTAATGTGACATAGGTACCTGTACCTGGTACATGTGTTATTTGCACTCAACCCCTGCTTTATTTTGTTGTGTAAATTACTTTATTCACTGTTTAATTTTCTTTTAAATAGGGCTGGGTATTGGCCCAAGATTTCGTATTGCGATATATTGCGATATTTTAAATTGTATTGCGATATGTATTGCAATATTTTCAATGTAATTAAAATGGCATCTTCTTACCATATTTACTTAATTTACATGCAAAATGTACATAACTGTGATAAGTAACCTTGAACACGGAAAAAAATCTTGTTGATTTCATCTAAGTTATGCTCTGAAATGCTCCCACAAAACTTCTGTCTTACTGTTTGGCTTAATAACAAACTTTCATAAGTCTATTCTTATACTTAATGACAAAATTCCTTAATCTAAGCATATTGCCAATATATCGATATTACAAAATCGTACTGCGATACGATATTTTGTGTCATTGTATAGCAATATATTGAAATATCGATATTATTGCCCAGCCCTACTTTTAAAAATGTTGCACGAAAAACAGTTTTTGTTTTAAATTATTTTGATAATTTTTTTTAAACTACAGATTTCAGATTATTTTTAACAATTCTGAAAGCCTTAATTGATATTGAAGTCATTCAATACCTGCATGAACTTTTCTTGGTTAGAAAATTAAAATGCTATTTCTATTCAAATCCAGAAATGGAGCAATGCTCTAGCCACCGTGGCAGAAAACTACGCAAAGAAATGTATCTGGGGACACAATGCAGCAAGGACGACGGAGACACAGGCTCTAACATCAGATTTCAATTACGTTGGAGAAAATTTGTATTTAACCTCGCAAAGTGAGTATGCTTCAAACTTGACACTTGACCAGTTAACCTCTAATTTTTTTTTAAGGAGTACCTAGTTACTTGGAGGATTTTTCCCTAGGAACACATTTATATAAAAATCTTGGCAATGAATGTTGGAAACAAATTTTACTGTACTTTAATATCAAAGATATATCCTTTCATTTGTTCAGTTGTTATAGTTTCAATCTGATTTGTACATAACACAAATTACTTACTGCGTTTCTTTCTTTTTTGTTTTCAAAAAATAAATAAAAAAAAATAATTTAAGATTGTAATAAATGAATTAAAAATGTTATGAACTAAAAGGTTCTTATCGTCCTTGAATTGTCAATCAAACACAATTTTATCAATCAAAATTAAAAATAAAACAAGTCTTTTAAAATTTGTGTTTTCCATCTCTGAAGTATCATAAGTAGTGGAATGTACTCATGCATGAATAATGCTGGAACATTCAATTATTGGGGTGATTGCAACTTAGCAATCAAAGCCATCAATTACACTTAGATAAACTACTGTAAACCAACTTTTATTCACAACAACTTAATTTCGCGATTAACCAGGAGTAAACTACTAATCTACTTCGCGACTATTAATTTTCACGAATAAGTTTTTTATATCTGTAATTAATAGTCATAGAGACTTGAAGGACCGGTTTGCAGTGATAAATATTCATGATTACGAGGGTCTCTCGAACCTCGCGAAAATTTCTCACACGCGAATAAAAGTTGGTTTACAGTAATCAATTAAATCAATTTGAAAATATGCATGAAATTGCAGCTAATCCAGATTTTAGTTGATATCGGGTATAGCTAATCCAGATTTTTGTTGATATCAGGTTCAGCTAATCCAGTTAGTGTGGTTCAGAGCTGGGATGATGAGAAAAGTGACTATACTTATAGCTCTAACACCTGCAATGCTGTGTGTGGACACTACACCCAGGTACAACACTTTATTTCATTATTTCTTTTATTAATTTAAGCAAGAAAAATAACTTCATGAAACAAACGTCATCTGGAACTATTACGATATAAAATAAATTGCATTTCCTTTTTGTTTGTATAGAGGTGTAATATTTGAACTTTTCCTTAAGGTGGTATGGGCCAGTTCGGAATACGTAGGCTGTGCAGCACACACATGTTCCTCTTTCACAGGGGTAGGCTCCGCCTTCGATGGAGGCACAATTGTTGTTTGTAACTACGGCCCAGGGTAAGCGTATTAATTAGAAGATTAAGCTCAGTTTGTTATTTGTATTTGGACTGATGCCTTCACCAATTGCCAGCGTGGTTCAGACACCAATTCAAATATCCCTTTCAAAAGAAATACCTGAAGCTGAGATTTAAATGACATGAAAAATGTACAGGGACAGAATTAATATTCTGTTTACTCCTCAAAGAATGCTTCTTCAAAATTATTTTATGTAGTATTGTTAAAGCAATTGAAATTATTTTCAGGGGAAATTTTAACAACCAGCGTCCCTACCTGACTGGGACTGCCTGTTCTGCTTGTCCTTCTGAGTATACGTGTTCAAACAACCTGTGTATGGCCCCTGATGAAAACGTAAATACTGGTAAGTTCTTATTTACCTGGGTACATGAACTGAAATGTAAATTTTTTGTTATGAAAACATATTTTTCTGGATATAAAAAAATTATAACGAAGCATGTGTGAAACATCTTGTAGTGTGTTCTGTAGCTTCAGGAAAGATTTTTTTTTAAAATAAGTGTAGCAGGTTCTTAATATTTTTAGTCCAAAAAATCTGACGTTTTCCTTGCTTTTTTTACGATTTTGATATTTTACATGCCAGGAAAACTCACAAGCATGTAAAATATCAAAATCATAAAAAAGCCAGGAAAACTAGCATGTAAAATATCAAAATCATAAAAAAGCCAAGGAAACATCAGATTTTTCGGACTTAATGTTTTTAAGCAAGAAAAAGTGTACAATCAGGAATATTTGACAAAATAAAAAAACAACCAATTTTGTGACAGATCTCGTATTGTTTGATATAAAAGCAGTCAGTGGAGATTGTACATTCACATACAGAACCAGGGCCACAGCTTCAGGATTTCTATAGCAGAAAAAATCACATCCCTTCAAATTTCAATTTCAAATCTTAAAATTATGTTTTTTTAATGATCATTTCACTGTTGTATGTGTAGGGCCTGAGGTTTTCTCCATTAATCCTCACTTTGGGAGTGCGTGTGGAGAAACAAGAATTACAATCTCTGGTAAAAAATTTTCCCTGGACAAGTTAAATGAAGGGAATAAGGTTGAACTTGTGTCAGCTACTACTTCATACGAATGTTTGGTCAACAAAGATGGAACCATGGAAGATTCGATCATGTGTTACACTGTGTAAGTCAATGTTAAAATAAGCAGGCGGATAAAAATGTTCTTTACAATTTTTTTTACTTCTTCCACATTGCTTTCAGTTTAAGAATTTTCTGTTTTTACAATGATTTTAAAAATATGTTCCCAAATTCCAAAATTTGAACTACATATTACAAGCCATTTAGTCAGACATACAAATTCTATGTAAGAGGATACTGTAAACATACTATTTTCCATACTTCCGCAGAATCACAATTTGTGTTCAATTTGTAGGTAGGAAATTGTGCCGATTTCTTAGATCATCAATTCATTTCTTTAATGCAAAGCAAATATTCATTGATTGCTGATCTTTATGTTATACAGGCATCAGTAAGATCAAAAATATACATTATACCCCCTCTTCCATATAATATGCACCGGTAATACAGTATTTCATTAAATACAAACTGAGGCTTCTGTTTATCCAGGCCTGGAATGGTGGAGGGGGTGTATACTGTTAAAGTGACTGTGGATGGTGTACCTATTCCTGATGACAAACTGTGTAAGACTGGAGGTTCAGTGGATAGTGACTGTCAGTTTGAGGTAAGTGTCAGAATGTTTCTAAATTAAATCCATCTCGGAAATATTTTGAGGTTGATAATTATGTACTGTAGATTACTAAATTTGCGCGATACCTTATTTTCACGAGATAGGCATTGGTTCTTGATAAGAGAGACAAAATTTTCACGAATTGTGGTTATTGCTCTATATAATCCTAAGGAATACTATTATATGCAAGAATTAAATTTTCGCGAGCACACTGTCTCGTGTAATTACGTGAAAATAAAGTTCTCGCAAATAAAAAGTGATTTACAGTATTTGTACAGTGATAAAATTATATTAAAATTTCAGGTTAGAAAACAGAACACTCCTGTGATAAACAGTGTGACACCTGTTGCCTTTCCCCCGGGACCGGAGTCTATTTTGGAGATGAGGGCGCTGATGTTCACAGACAGATACACCACCAATGTGGCCACAAGTTCAAATGGCAGAGAAGAAACTATCAATCGGGTTTATGCAGGCCCTCTTCTGTGTGATCTGATAAAAACTGGTGAAACTGATGTTTTGTGAGTATAACATTCAACAATTTTACTATAATCATCCTTGAGTGAATGGGGTTCAAGTTTTTGTAGTTGAAGAGCCACAACCTTTTTCAATTGAAAATATTTATGGACTTTTTGTATGGGGGCTAAAGAGTCTACATAATACAGTGTACTTAAAAACATGGAAATTAAAAAAAAAAAACTAAACAAAACAAAAAAAAAAGGAACAGAAGACTAAGTTAGTCATAATGATAGTCAGAGCCAAATGTAGTGTGGATACAAGTTAGGTTAAGTCATGTTTCTGTTGAGCTAGGATGAGGCCAGAATATTAGGACACAATTTTAAAATGGAATCAATTTTTTAATGTTTTTGTTTATCAGTTATGGTCTTCAGCTAGATTCATCTTCATCTGATTATGGTACAATGAAGTGTAGGTACCAGGGGAATTTTATTGGTAAGTAATACACTGGTATTATTTACACATTTGGTCATTTATGTTCAGTTAATGATAAATGAGACATAATACAAAATTCAATCACTCCAAACTAGAGACTCCTTTGAAAATATTCAAGTCTGAATTTGAAAGTCAGTAAATGAAGAAAATAAAGCATTTTTAAGTTTAGTACAGGTAATGTAATGAGATACTCATACATGTATAAATGTTAATTTTAAGATGTATTTTTTGTAGACTCTCGATCAGTGGTTTGATATATGGATGGATGTATTCTTTATATATATACATGTACATATGTATTTTTTTTCTCGTCTTTTTTAAAGGTAATTCCAATGCCAGTTTTATTGTTGGTGGTGGACCATTTGGGAGGTAAGAAGTTCATTAAAACTTCAGAGATTCCAGAAAAGGATTCAAAAAAAAAAAAAAAAAACAACAACATATGTGTAGATACTTTTTTCAACACTAGATATACTGTAAGCATGAAGACTGACAATATGAAAATATTGCCTAAGTTGACTGAAAACAACAAATTTTCAACTTGTCAACTTTCACACCCTTACTAAAAAAGAACATATTAAATTTACTAGGACAAAATCTTTACTTGCCTAATTTCTGAAATACTGAACATGCCAAATCCTGAACCTTTAAACAACTTTTCAGTACTTTGTTTCTTCTGGCAGTCTTGTCTTTAGTCATGCAAACATTGAAAATACTTTACAATACAATGTAAAACTGAACCACCTTTAATACTGCTACAATGTCATATAAATGTTTTCAAAATCATGTTTAAATTGCACAATAAATTATCCACAAAATAACTACTTAATGAATACATTAATGGTACTTTAAAACTGCTAAAAAATGTTTTTATTTAAACATGTCTTCATTTGATTTTTAGGTCTTGTCGTAATTTGGACACATTGCTGGTCAGCATCAACAAACAGATTTATCAGTTCCAGACCTACGCTGAAATCGCAGGGGTAGCCCCGGCCACTGGGAGCACCTCAGGGGGAACAACTCTCAAAATCACAGGAAACTATTTCACAGGAAGCATGGCAAACACAAAGGTCTATGTTGGAGGTGAGCCACAGCCTTAACTTTCAAAATTTTCCATTATTCAACAAAAAATAAAGTCTTCATGAAGACTTCATTTAGTTCTCAACCACTCAGTAGAAATCTGATAACCACTAAATGTTAAAGATGTCATTGATTTGTTTCAGGTGTTCTGTGTGAGGTCACCTCAGTCACTGATACAGAGATACAGTGTGTTACCCCTCCCAAACCTGCCACTTTACCAACTTATTTCTGTGGTATGTATAGCAGAAAAAAACTCTATTCAGCTGACTTTATCCAATAATTTATGTACTTTAATTGACAAATATAAAACGAACATAAATAGCTAACTGTTGATGTATATAACCTCTTAGAAAGTTGATCAGAAAGCTGAAACTTGAAAAATAATCAGTTCATTTTATTGCATTTGACAGTCAGTGGTTTTACATGTGTAAAAGAAATGGAAAGTTACATCACTGTTATTTATAACACAGGTAACCGAGGACTGACTTTAGAGGTATGGACTGGTCAGACTAAAGCCTACGCTGACCTTGTAGACATTGAAGCCCTGACCAGCTCTGACGCCGGCTACAGTGTCCACCAGACCGGTCAGTCTTACTTCAGTCATGCCGCCAGTAATTACGTATCTCGAGCGCAAGGTTTCTTCACAGCCCCCTACTCTGGAGAGTATTCCTTCACGATCAAATCAGCGGATGTAACAAGCCTCAGACTGAGCACAGACATGAATCCAGCTAACAAGGTTCATATTTAGGATTTTTTACCCAATATTCCAGTTCTATTTATAATAAACACCTGTAACAGTCAATAATACAGGTTATTAGTGCAAGGATTTGCTGAAGCCCCAGAGTAATCACTTTGTCTGTCTGTCCGTCTTAAGTAACCAGTGACCTGAAAAGAGTTTTTTCATGCTAAGTTTTTTTTTTTTTATTTGTAAATCAGATTCAATTTACTTTTTAACTGTTGCTTGCAGACAAGAAATGTTCACATATTTTTTTTATGAAATAAAGGCCATTTTCCTTATCATATATCACATAAATATCTTCTTTTGAACATACTATGGTTTGATGGTACAGATTTAAAACTATATCTTAACTATACAGAATGTACCAAATATAGTACAATTAACACTTGAGAATGACCAGGTAGCAAAAATGATTACACCAGAAAAAGAAATGCACTGAAAATACAGGAATATTTTGTAACTTCACATAGATTATATATATATATATGTTTGTGGATTTCCAGGTAGAAATAGCTAAGTGTGAGGGCACCTGTCCGGAGTATTCATCAACACCAGGTCAAACCTCAGCCAGAGTAACCCTAACGGAACAGCAAAAGTGAGTTAGCTAGCTCTTAATCTAAATGGAAGTCAACAAAAGATGTAAATTATTTAGATATCAATCAGTATCAAACTGTAAATATTTCTTTCCTTGGAGTGAAATTTCCCTCACTCACATGTGTAGACTAAGAAACCTCGTCTGCTCTTTATCTATAGGAATGAAAAATTTCAAAGCAAGACTTCTGTTTTGAAAATCATTGTTCAGAGAGTCACATGTCTCAGAATCAATGTTTAGTGATACAGTGTTGATTGATTGTAGATACTGTATGGAGATTTTACATTCACATGGATCTACTGTATTGTTGATTTATTGTAGATATTACATGGAGATTTTACATTCACATGGATCTACTGTATAGTTGATTTATTGTAGATATTACATGGAGATTTTACATTCACATGGATCTAGTGGGGACCCCTCTTTTCAAGTAGCCACTCAATTCTATGACACAAAGTTGACCAACCAGAGCACAGGAATAGTTGATGTGGAACATCAATTAGTGAAGGTCTGATATTTCTTAGATAAGTACTGACTCAGGCAAGTGTTATGGCCCTTGAGTCTCAATAAATTCCATGAGCATATAACAACACGTTGAATAGGCCTCTTCATCAAAGTGTATATTCTCAGATCACTGTGTTCATCTCTGTCTACTCTTCAAGTCTGACAAAAGGTAAAAGCATCAAAGCTTCTGATGTCCTTTCAACAACCTTAAAACTGCACAATTTATGATTAAAAACAGACATTTTACCATTGTGAAACATTTTAGCTCATGAACTTGAACTAAAAGCTCAAGTGAGCTATTCTGATCAATATAAAAATGACACTCAGGCATTGGTATTTTATAAAAGCATAATAATTATCTCTGCAAAAATTTTGAAAATTCATACTGCAGGAACTACTCATGAAGTCATGCATTGAAAGTTTGAGGTCAGAAATATTTATATTTAAGAGTACTCTTCTGAGTAGAACAAAAAGTTAGTGTATTTCATACTACTTGCTTCATAATCATGATAAATAGTAGGTATATAAACAATTGTAAAGATGAAAAATATATAAATTTTGATGTTTAAAATTTATGTTAAACTTACATTCAGTTTAATCTCGAGAGGAAAAACTTTTATGAATGTAGTAAGCAGATTGTGGATTGGCTGATTTATTAATTTATTCTTACCAGTTTCCAATCTTTCATTAAGTTTCACTGTGTTCCCTTTTTGTAGGTGAGATCTACAGTTGTTCGTGAGGTACAGAAAATATCACTGGGGTTAGGTACTACTGTTGGAAGTATTATAAATGAAGTACAAATGGTGGAAGTCAAGGAACTAAGTGGCCAGTATTCTGATGCTACCTTCAGGCTGGGACTGTATGGGGTTTACACAGGTATATTATTGATTTGTTAATAAGTAATTTTCTATTAGGTATTCCACAGATATGGACTGGTTATTTATGGCATGTACATTGTGTTTGAGTACACATCAAATCTATATAAGCACATATGAAGTTTATACAGTTATGCCCACAAATATGTTCTCAGAATAAAATACATATGTGACGCGCCAAGCAAAAACCTCCCTTAACGAAGAATTTTGACATTTTCAGTTTTTTATTGATTCTTGTAGAGATTTTCTTTCTCTTTCATTTGATATATAACATGACATATATTTCTGTATATTAATGTATAAAAGAGCGCATGACAAACACGGAATATTAACTTTGATGTACAGTGTACCCGTGCGTAACTGCATGAATTTCATAACGTAAAATCGTAAAATGACGTTAAGCTATATAATAATTTGATGATATTCATATCATTAAACTTTTGATTTGATTCCCTTAAAAGTATCAACAATCAAGAATTTTTTCATCGTAATTATAGAAAATAAACATTCTAAAATATATCTTTGAGAAACGAAAGACAGGAAGGGGAGGGGGGGGGGGTGGACCGAAATAATCGTCAAGAGAAAAAAGCAAAACTCAAGACAAAATCAAAAATCTTCTCTTCCTCTGGGAGATCTTACAATTTATGGCTTTTTAATGCAGTAAAATGGCAGAAATGTACATCACTGCAATAGCAAAAGAAAATAAGCAACATTTGGATTAAAAAATCCTATTGTGGCGGTACAAACGGCACATCTACGGCTTCCTACTCGCTTGGGCTAGTGGGTTAACCCTTAAGCTCATCGGTAAAGCACAGCGGCCTCGGGTTCCCGGCCCCGAATTAAGCAGAGGCACTTAATTGTCTCTGTTACACTATCAAAGTATTTATCTTTAAAAAGTTCCAGACAGCCCCCCCCCCCCCCCCCCCCCCCCCCCCCCCCCCCCCCCCGGGCATTAAAAGTCTATACAATACATAGAATAGATAGAAAGTATTGTCATATTTCATGTTTTGAATACCTGAAATTCTAAAAAGTGCAACAGGTTTTTTTCCTATCTAAGAGAAATTTCTTTGACCGCAAGTTGACTATTTACATGTTTTAGTTTCAAATGTTTTAATACTGAACACTTTTTGGCTTATTGAAAAGATATTCTTCACCCAAGAATAAATTGTATTTGTCTTTTGTAGTAGAGTTTGATCCTTTTCTTCTTCGGGTGTCCTTATGAAATGTCTTTAATTCACAAGAAGAACTTGAAAGTTGTCAAACTTGTTTCCAATCCGTTTGTATAATTCATAAATGCGTGTTTAAATCAAATCAATAAAGATTAGTTGCATCAAATTTTAAAGTGTTCAATCATTTTTTCTAGGTAATATTTTTAACAATTGATTCATTTTTCCTGGCCATCCGTTTCCTATTTAATATTTATGTTTAAATTATTTAAAATAAATATATTTAGAATTATTTTCCTAACTAAATGCTTCTGCATACTTTTCAGTGAATCATAATGTAACACCCTTCCCCACCTAATAAAATATATGTATTTTCAAATCTTGTTAAATAAAAAAAAAACTGCAATTTTTATGTATGTAGTTAATCATGAATTAATTTTGAACCGATCATTGTACATAAGCCGAATAACAAACCACAATACCCAAATACATATGAATCCCCATAGGCGTCGGAAGCAAATTGAAAGCGGGGGTGGGGGGTGGGGGGGCTAAACCAACGAAAAAAGGATAATCCCCAATTTTCAATGCCTATATAATGTCTATCTTTGCAAAAAAAAAAAAAGCCCCCCCCCCCCATTCCGATGCCTATGATCCCACAAGTGACACGTACTCTCCAATTCATTTCTGGACATAGAATATAATAAGACATATACTAAGCTTCACTATTAGCTTTCTGAGTAAGTACATGTACACATGATGATTTATTTTAATCATATTAAATGCTAGTGTTGCATTTTAGTATAGGTTAAAACTCGCATGTTAAAAATAGCAACAGAAATTAAGAGAGCAGATAAAACATTCTTAATATAATATTCTTCAATAATCGTAAACGGGAGGGGGGGGGGTCTCTCAGCTATGGACATTCACGCTTAATTCATTACCTGAATTAATCAAACAAGAACAAGACACACATGTACAATATTAAGCTGTAACTTTTGTTATTGTTTAAAAAAAATAATTAATTGTTGTAATTTATTCATTTTTTTGTGATACACGATAAGCTGTATGAATTAGATAGTTGATCAAGCAATATTCAAGCCGACCAACATGTATTTTTTATGGTCTATAAATCCTTTATCTTAGAATATAGAGCGTTTTGATCATTGACTTTAGTAAAATATATTCAGATGTTTATATCCTCCAACTTCTATATATCTTGAACAAATATAGGCATATTATCACTGACTAACATATTTTGTGCAGATTTGTTCTAATTTTGCATTAAACTGCCCATGCATGTACATGTGTACACATGCTCAATGAACTTTTGCAGGAAAAATTTGTTGACATTGTTAATGTTTGTTACATGTATACATTTAATAAATTACGTGTACTTGATAGCAAATTTTCATAATTAGAAACGCATATACATATTCATTAATTGCAATTCAACAGAAGGAAACAAGATTATTATTTTCCTAGGTTTATGTTCAATCATGAAATGTTGGTAGTCAAGTCTCTGTCGGGGAAATAATTATTACAGATTAAATACCGTATATACTCGCCTATAAGTCGGTATTTTGGGAGTTAAATTTTAGTCCAAAAGTCTATGTCCGACTTTTAGGCGAGTCATATAAAGACAGATATTTTTCTGGATAGCGAATCGTAGTATTCTATAAACATTTTCAATAGCTATCGTTGAACAAAGTATGGATACATTATATAATTTATGTATTATAAGATTAAACATAAATCATAAGTATTTTATATGCACGTATTTAATAATTTTATTTTATTTTTAATCTTGAGAGGGAAGTATTTATTTTTTTATTATTTAAAGTTTAATATCGATTTCATATCTTAAAATATTAATTGAAATCAGAGTAAAACATCAGAGCATTTATTAGAAATTGTCATCTGATTCTGCCAAAAAATTGCACCGACTTATAAGCGGGTCAATGGCAAATCCCTGCAAAATAAGCTCAAAAAGTACAACCGACTTATAGGCGGACCGACTTATAGGCGAGTATATACGGTAATCATTAAAAAAAAGATCTTTAAACTCTAAAATGTTTAATGTACACTTTCATACTGCATTGATGTTTTAAGTTAAAGGGGGGGGGGGGGTGAATTAGCACCGGAGACGTTACAACATGTACATGCAACAGTCTGATTCAGCGATTTTATAAATGACCGAAATTATGTTGTTTTCAGCAATCCAGAACTCCAGAATATTCTTTAGTACATGTAGATAAACCATGCACAAAATGATAATAGGTTGGAATGTTTTAAAAGTGTTTAAACAATGTGTATGAATTTGTAACAATTTATATTAATTATAACATTTTAACTATGTATCATATTTGTCATTTTTACATTCGGCGTATTGTGTATAAAACCTCATCAAACAGATTATGAAAAGGTCGATAAACATATGTTCAATCAGTTTAATTCTCAATCATAAAATATCTTAGATAGTTGGACTATTACTTACAATATATGCATGAAGTATCCAAAGAAATAAAGCAGATACGTGACACAGGAGAAAGGGGGTGGATTTTTTCTACATTTTTTTTTGTACAACATGAGAAGGTGTTCAACAATAAAATAAATTGATAAGCTTAAAAGGTCTTTCTTCAAAATATTTATTTTAAATCAACAGCTAAAACTACTTCCGGAAGAAGTGTCCAAATCAAATATCAAAAATCTGTGTTTTATCTATAGAGAATACTTTTATAAAAACTAAACTTAACTATTTATCAAAAACAGTTCACGTTTTATTTATATAAACGGCAGCGTTAGCTGTTCAGTTTATACAGTATAAATTGGGTACCTATTAAATTCATTCCATAAATAAAAGAGAAGTAATTTAAAACAATTTTCATTGCATCGCTATTTTAAAAAAAAAAAAACCTTAGTTTAATGTTAAATTTTTCTTGCATGTGCATCATGATGAAACAGCTGAACATTAAATTTTAAAAAAAATCTTCAAAAACTTGTTTGTTTGACTTTTTAAAATGAACTGACTAAAATCTTTTTAAAACTTCCAAATTATTCATTCCGGAATTTTCTCATCCTATCTACAACTTTTATTTTCGGTTCAGAAATACCTTCAATCTTTTTCCACACCGAAAGTTTTCGACAAAAAATATTCGACCTACCTACTGATGCAATTTTTTAACCCGAATAGGGAGAGGGCAAACAAATTTCATTTTAAAACGGCCTAGCTTACGGGAATTTTTCAGCCACCACTGGAAATCTTTAAAAAATACACACTTAATTGTGAAACGGAAAGATTACACGGACACTTGACGGAAACTAAGTTCTTAATGAATAAACTACATCAAATTACACCCAAGAATCTGTCTTAGCATATAAATAAAACAACATCTCCTTGTTCTACTGGGGAGTGTTTCTCTCAAGGAGACGTTTTTATGTCGCATTTACCTTGCTGACTTTAGACTCGTCTTTTGACGTTACGTCATAATAGAGATAAGGGAGGTTTTTGCTTGGTGCGTCACATATTAATTTATCTACTCCTCATACAGTGACATCATAATTTATCTCCTCCTCATAAAATGACATCATGATTTATCTCCTCCTTATACAGTGACATCATGATTTATCTCCTCATACAGCGACATCATGATTTATCTCCTCCTCGTACAGTGACATCATGATTTATCTCCTCATACAGTGACATCATGATTTATCCCCTCCTTATACAGTGACATCATGATTAATCTCCTCCTCATACAGTGACATCATGATTTATCCCCTTATACAGTGACATCATGAGTAATCTCCTCCTCATACAGTGACATCATGATTTATCCCCTAATACAGTGACATCATGATTTATCTCCTCCTCATACAGTGACATCATGATTTATCTCCTCCTCATACAGTGACATCATGATTTATCTCCTCCTTATACAGTGACATCATGATTTATCTCCTCATACAGTGACATCATGATTTATCCCCTCCTTATACAGTGACATCATGATTTATCTCCTCATACAGTGACATCATGATTTATCTCCTCATACAGTGACATCATGATTTATCTCCTCATACAGTGACATCATGATTTATCTCCTCATACAGTGACATCATGATTTATCTCCTCCTTATACAGTGACATCATGATTTATCTCCTCCTCATACAGTGACATCATGATTTATCTCCTCCTCATACAGTGACATCATGATTTATCTCCTCCTCATACAGTGACATCATGATTTATCTCCTCCTCATACAGTGACATCATGATTTATCTCCTCCTCATACAGTGACATCATGATTTATCTCCTCCTCATACAGTGACATCATGATTTATCTCCTCCTCATACAGTGACATCATGATTTATCTCCTCCTCATACAGTGACATCATGATTTATCTCCTCCTCATACAGTGACATCATGATTTATCTCCTCATACAGTGACATCATGATTTATCTCCTCCTCATACAGTGACATCATGATTTATCTCCTTATACGGTGACATCATGATTTATCTCCTCCTCATACAGTGACATCATGATTTATCTCCTCCTTATACAGTGACATCATGATTTATCCCCTCCTCATACAGTGACATCATGATTTATCTCTTCCTCATACAGTGACATCATGATTTATCTCCTCCTCATACAGTGACATCATGATTTATCTCCTCCTCACACAGTGACATCATGATTTATCTCCTCTTCATACAATGACATCATGATTTATCTCCTCCTCATACAGTGACATCATGATTTATCTCCTCCTCATACAGTGACATCATGATTTATCTCCTCCTCATACAGTGACATGATTAATCTCCTCCTCAGACAGTGACATAATTTTCTTAATATAGATTATTATGATTCTGGGCAGAATGCAGTACACTGATGAATATGTCTGATTTACAATCATTATGGGCATAAATGTGAAAAATGTCTCATTAAGGTATCTGACCCATATTAGGACCAAAATTTCTAACCTTAAATATCAATTCTTTTTAAAATATCCTGATATTATTTTAAAGCATTTTAGAGTAGAAAGGGATTTACCAAGAGAAATTTTCAAAAATTTTATTACCTAAGCAGAAATTAATTATTGAAGATTGCATTGAAATCTATGGAAGGAAGTAAGTTTTTTAAGATAAAAAAATAAATACTTCTAATATCAAAAAATGCTGTGGTGGAAAGATGTATTTGATCATTAGGAATAGAAAAACAATTAGAAATAATTTTTTTAACCAGAAAGATTTTTTAAAATTAATTTCTATTGAGTAAAATCAAAGGGAGATAACTCGTTAAGGGCAGGACAAGGTCATAAATTAGGACATGTCCCACTCTTACATTCTTATACTTAAAGATGAAAATTAGTTCTCATTACACTGATTATTCAGCCCATACATATCTATTATGCATTCAATTCCATTGAATCTGAGGCTAATATGGATCAGATACCTTAAGGAATTTTTAAATGTAATTATAATTATGAGACACAGGTGTAGCTGCAGATCTGTAGCTTTCCAAAAAAAAATTATTGACAGACCAGAGAGCTACAGAGCCACCCATTGGAAAAACTGTATAATTATTTATTGTGCACAAAAAAATGTGCTCGGTTCTCAATTTATTTCTCCATGTTTTTTAAGATGTAATCTCATAATGTTACTAACTGTGTGTTCCTAACATATTCTTTGACTCTTTCCACAACAAAACATTCCTTATTATTTTTGTTAATAGTCCTCCTGGCCCTGATATTGCAATCATCGGACATTTCGTTTATTTATACTGCCAGTTTGGTTTCAAAAATTATTCGGTCCAATATGCGTCGTTCAGATGTCAACTACGAGAGAACCTGATAGAGGAGAGAGTAATTTTTTTGAAATCTTCCATTTTTTGCAATTGAAGTAACAACTTGGAAAAATCAATCAAGAATCGAGCGCACTTTTTTGTGCACAATAAATACACAGTTTTTTCAATGGGTGGCACTGTAGCTCTCCAGTCTATCAATATATATTTTTTCGGAGAACTACAGATCTGCAGCTAACACAGGTGTATAGTTTATTTAAAAATGTAATAAGTAATTTATGAAATTGCATATCTGATTAAGGAAGAGGAATTATTTTGACTTATAAATACAGTAGTAGATTTTATTCAAGCTGTTTTCTTTACAGAACCTCTGAACACCAATATGGATAACATAAAAATAGCCACAGCCGTTCAGAGTCTCCCATGGTACGGGAATAGTGGTGAATTAATCGGCGTTTCCAAAACAGAGGCAACATCTCCAGATTTCAAGATTACACTGAAGATCCAGTTCTTCTCTAAGAGAGGTGAGGTACATTTAATATCAATCGTCTCATGTTGGGATTTAGTATCACTGATTTAGAGTTATCTTTAGATCAGCTTAAATGTTAACTCAGATAATAAGAAAATTAACTGAAAAATTTACATATTCTTATAAACATAGCTCAAAATCATTTGGAAGCCATTTTGACGGCCTGGCATTTTAACTGACTGATCCACAGAATCAGTATGACCCTGTAAAAATATATAAATACTATACTGGTAAGAGTAATCAACAATGAAAATTGAAAAGTCTAATGTGCTGATATGTAAAGATTTATTGTAAAGCTTTCATTTACTTTTGACTCGTCCTAGTTTGATGTATATTCCATGAAGACTGAAATTTCAACATTGGTAACAGATTTGTCAAGCTGAAGTTTATAGAATTCCTTTGACTATTTGCAGGAGATATTCCCCTACTTGAGTACTTGGTGTATGATGGCTCCCAGGGAGAAAAACTAGAAGTCCAAGTGACAGAAGATATAAAGGGGAATCCAGAACCCTACACCTTGACCCTTCAAATGGAAGGAGTTGTCTCTCCTGTAATTCCAGGGGGTAGTGACATAACTGCTGTATGTATTGTATTTTAAATGTTATTTTAATTTGCCTTTAGATCAAAGTACTAGTATCTCAATCTTCTAGTTTCTACTTATCAGCCTATATTAAAAGAAATGCTTAAAATATATTAAAATCTTCAGTAGGTGCTTTATGAGAACTTATTTTGATACTGGGAAGCTCATAATTTCAAATTTAGATATTTTATGAAATAAGAAATAGCTTCATGTAATTGTTTGTTTCACTGAGGAGGAGTAATTTTATTGAATCTTTAGACCATTGAATATGTAATGATCTCTCTGAATCATGTCATTAACTGTTATATTCCTGATTAGAAGACCCAGAAAAAACTGTTTCAAGAAACCTTTTATTTGACAGGTAATAACGGCAGTAGATCAGATGTTCACCACCAGGTGTCCTAAGTATCTTGGAGTGACGGGGGTGGTACATATCAGCTTCGAGACCAACTCGAACACAGCTCAGGGCGGTCAGATTGTAGATGATAAGGAGGCTTTCTGTGGAAGAAAATCTGTAAAGAACCCGTCTTACCTGTACTCAAACAATGACGGATTGCTACTGGGCTCAGGTGTTAATACAGTAAGTTCTTATCAGCTCAATTGAGCCAAAGGTTTAGAAAAGTGAGCTTCTCTATTCAAAAATTGTCCAGCACTTGAACATCATTCGAGCGGTGGGTCTGTCTATTATGTATCTTTGTTTTTGTTTTGAGTAATTTTTCTCATTCTTTACTCATTTCCCTTTCTTATATGCCAGTTTTATTCAAATCTGGCACCATGTATCTGTGGTTTAAGAGGATTGAATTTTGTTCATTTGGAAACCCATTTCCTTTTCGAAGGTACACAATGATGATATAGATATTTAGAAAACTCTTGTAACTTATAAACACTGAAGGAGAATGAATTGTTGTAGATATGTTTTGCCTACCATGGAGCCCTTGCGAGTGGTTTGGTTGTAAAGTACTCCTACAAGGCGGGGGAGGACATGACTAGCGTAGATAACAAGTACAGGACGTTCTCTATCAGCATCGCAGAGGAATCAGATCAGTAAGAATAGATTAATGACTTAACAATAACTACATTAACTACAATTCTTCATTCCATTTCAAAGGAGTGGTTAGAGCGTCTGCTCTAGAGTTGTGAAGTAAGAAGTTGATCCTTACATCGCATGTTCGAATCCCACAGTTGGATGTGAAGACCGGTCTTTTGGATGAGACCATGTAAACTGAGGTCCCGTTTTGCACTAGGTGCTGGCAGGAAAAAGATCCCTCCCTGCTCAATGGCCCTAAGTGCCTAGTATAGGACAAAATTTTTAGCTCTCCACCTGCAAGTGGTGGCGTCTCCATATGAATTTCTTGAGAGGGACGTTAAACAATCAACAATCAATCAATCGATTTCAAAGGGGAAGTTATCTTGAATGGATGCATAGTTTCATGCAGTCTCAATCTTGCTTATTAGATGACCAGAGAAGCATACCATGTCCATTTGTTTGTCAAAAGTTCAAATGTCAAGGATACATTGTAATGATTGGTGATCATTACTTCATGAACACTGTATGAATTCATTACTCAATAAAAGTAAAAGTCTTTTGTTATTGTAAAAATGAAAGTGTACGATGTGAGGGCTGCTCTACTTTTTCTTAATAACCTAAGTATTAAATGATATGAAGTATGTATTACTTTACTACCTTAAGCAAAAATAACATTTTTTTCATTCTAATAGGTGGAAATACACATGTTTTGACATGCTGACAGCACTTACTAACCTTGTTACTGATGGGCAGCTGTTTAGAGTACATTATATCAAGGCTTCAAGATCAGGAGATGTATACATAGACGAGGTATATATTGGTAATGGACCAACTACAAACGACCAAGGTATTTAGTTAGCCAAAGTTTTCATTTGTCAGGATGATTTGACAATTTACATTTTATTTCTCTAATTAAAATGTTTGATGCATTCTTTTCACATAATTCTTTTGAAGAGAATGTGAACTTACTGCGACTGAAACCTGTGAAGCCTAACGGTCATGTGATACACCGTACAGAGGGAGTGGTGACTTCTAATGCACCGCCCGTGTTCAGTGTGGATATCACATTCATCCCTCTGGAATGTGGATACGACTTCCCTCTGCTTAGTGCTGTCCCAGGACAGGTCTGAATGAATTTTCTTCTTATTGACTCAATTCAAATATCAACCAGTTTCTCTGATTGTGAAATGAAAATTAATTTTAAAGATTATGTTGCTGACACATAGTGTTTATCATATTTATTTTCTGTTTGCGCCACTTTGAATTGAAATCAGATGAATTCCGTACACAGATACCTGTAAGTCTCATTGAGAGCAATGTCACTGTGTCATTCTGACCTTGACCTTCTCAGTTATCTTGAATTCACTTTCCTTTTTAGAAATTTAGCAGTTTAGAGCAATGAATTTTTATGAAAATTTTGTTACCTTGACTCTTTCTTTAAATTTCTTCAACCATTTTCTTGAAATCATATGCATTGTAAATGTATACCATCCAAACAAAAAGAATGCAGAAAAATGTCAGTAAGTTTAGGATGTGATAAACTGTTGTGATTAGATGCTGTGGCAGGGTAAAGAACTTGGAAAATCATTGATTTATCATTGACCTGTACAATGATTGGTATGAGGAAAAAAATATATGAACCATTAAAGTGATTTGCAATTGATGGAATAAAAATAAATCTTACATACATTATGTATGTATCAATGAGTAGGTTTCATGATTACACAAGTTGATGCAACTTAAATTAGATATTTGTTTTGGAACAAACTTTCCTTTAAAGGATTATGAACAAAACTTTTTCTTTTGTTAAAGGTCAATGCCTTGATAGTAACTGTAGAGCGCCTGCATGCAGCATCGCCCCCAGTTACAGGGACCTTCAAACTGAGCTATGGGGGAACTGAATCTTCTGGTATGTACTGTCAGTATTAATAGTAGTGTATGTTAAGGTGGTATCACCCCCAGTAACAGGGACCTTCACACTGAGCTACTGGGGAACTGAATCTGCTGGTATGTACTGTCAGTAAGGATTTACATGTAGTTTCTTTTGGTGTTATCAACCAATAATATCTACCTCACTGTGAATTGTGAGGGAGCTGTTGGTAGGCATTGTCAGTTATAATAGATAATAAAGAATGGTAACTGTGGAGTCATCATTTTTGATGTAGTGCCATTGTTTGTGGATTTTTAGCTCTACTGGTCAGAGACCAGAAGAGCTTATGCGATAGTAATGCGTCCGGCGTCCGTCCGTCTGTCTGTCTGTCTGTAAACAATTTTTCAAAATGCTACTCCTCCTACAGTTTTGATCTGATTTCAATATAACTTGGCATATAAGTAGATTACACTAAGATACATAATTCTGTGTATCGGTTTTTGATTTCGACGAACGGTGTTGGCGTTGTTACTAAAAATAGAAATTTCTGTGAAATTCTTCCAAAATGCTACTCCTCCTACAGTTTTGGTCTGACTTCAATATAACTTGGCACACAAGTAGACTACACTAAGATACATAATTCTGTGTATCGGTTTTTGATTTCAACGAACGATGTTGGCGTTGTTACTAAAAATAGAAATTTCTGTGAAATTCTTTCAAAATGCTACTCCTCCTACAGTTTTGGTATGATTTCAATATAACTTGGCAAACAAATAGACTACACTAAGTTACATAATTCTGTGTATCGGTTTTTGATTTCGACGAACGATGTTGGCGTTGTTACTAAAAATAGAAATTTCTGTGAAATTCTTTCCAAATGCTACTCCTCCTACAGTTTTGGTCTGACTTCAATATAACTTGGCACACAAGTAGACTACACTAAGATACATAATTCTATATATCGGTTTTTGATTTCAACGAACGGTGTTGGCATTGTTACTATAAATAGAAATTTCTGTGAAATTCTTTCAAAATGCTACTCCTCCTACAAATTTAGTCTGATTTCAATATAACTTGGCACACAAGTAGACTACACTAAGATACATAATTCTATATATCAGTTTTTGATTTCGATGAACGGTGTTGGCGTTGTTACCAAAAATAGAAATTTCTGTGAAATTCTTTCAAAATGCTATTCCTCCTACAGTTTTGGTATGATTTCAATATAACTTGGCACTCAAGTAGACTACACTAAGGTACATAATTCTTTATATCCGTTTTTGACTTCAATGAACATTATTACCTTGGTTAATAAAGATAGCAATTTCTGTTACTCTCAAATTTGCTACTTCAAATACAGTTTTAGTCTGATTATAATATAATGTGGCTTGCAAGTAGACGACACTAAGAACATAAAGAGACTTATTCAAGGATCATTATTCTCTTTTTTGCCTGTGCAAATTTTCAATTCCCAACTGCTTAAGTACTTTCCTCTTCCTTTGCTATAAGTACAAACCAGTAGAGCTTCAGTCTCGACAGAGACTTCTGGTTTAAAATCACTCTGATCAATGAATTTATATTCCAATGAATGGTAACTTTTTCAACATTCTGATTTTGAATCTGCTGTTATAACAGAATGTATTTTTTCCCACAAATATTGACCCCTTCATGAATTAAAATGTTTCCACTTTATGAGATTTCCTTAATTTCAGCCATTTCTCCTACTGTGACTGGAGAGGAATTTAAGGAGATTCTGTTGTCAACTATACCAACAATGGGGGAAATATACACCTACAAACATGGAGACTGTGCAAACTTTGACCTCAGTGTAGCATTTCTGTCCAAACCTGGGGATCTTGCAGAAATCCAGGTAATTGTAATATGATGAGTAACATGAAAAAGCAAGAAATACAGATGTAATATAATTTTTTAGTATATAGCCATATATATACTGTATACAGGGTTATTTTCGCCCCGTGTTATTTTCGCCCTTTTGCACTTGCAAACAATTTTGCCCCGTTTTAAATTCGCCCAGTCATTGTTTTGTTTAAGAAATTATGCTGTGTAATTTGAGTTCGCCCCGTTTTAAATTCGCCCAATCAAGAAGAGGGCGAAAGGGGCGAAAATAAAACGGGGGCGAAAATTTCCCTGTATACAGTAATAACATCAATTCCTTCCAGTATATATTGTTGTTAGTAAAAGAAAAATCTGTTTAAAATATCTTTTTACATAGAATTATAAAATGATGACTTGGAGATACTTTGTCTCGAGTCGCTGAAATTATCCTGTCATTTGTCCTTTTACTCTTCAGTATACTAGCCAGTTGTCAGGGGAGAATGTTGCTATAGAGATAGAAACAGTGGTTAATGGGAAACTGAACCTGGACCCAATCCAGGGAGACATGTTGTGTGGTTACAGCTCGTCTCCTCAGGTGGCGGCCTTCATTAATGAGATTCCTACACAGTGTTCCTCGGCCACTGGCTGTTCCTTCGTCTGGGAGGCTGCCACTACACCCGTTATAAACTCCTGCACGTCTGGTAGGTTCAAGATCTTGATTTTATCATAGTGTTAAGTTAAAAACGTGTCCTGTTTCTGTATTAATGTACATATTTGCATTTCAGTTTTAGTATCGATGTACTACTTTCTTTTATGGAATTTGTTGCAATGATTTATTTTATAAAAGAACACATATGACAAATTAAACTATTCACAATGAAGATGATGTATTTCAGTTTATGTTTGTAATCTCTGCTCTCTTTAGGTTCTGGCACCCTGACTATTTCTGGGACTGGGTTTTCAACAAATCAGGCTGACAATGCAGTGACAATAGCTGGTGTTGAGTGTACAGTCACCTCGTCTTCTGATGTAGAAATCGTCTGTACCCCCGGACAAACGCCCGCAGGCACCCATACAGTGGAGGTCACGGTGACAGGGAAAGGGAAAGCTGTCATTGATCCTGGAGCTACCTGTGATTTTGTATCGACAATTTCAATTTCAGCCGTGTCCCCCAATTCCTGTAGTATTGGAGGTTAGAACTGAGGTTTTAGTGTAGCTGTTATGTAAATAAGGAAATATATCCTTTGCTATAATTAGAAGGAATGGGATTATACTGTTTTAGCCCTGTGTGTCTGTCCGTCTGTCTGTGTGTCTGTCCATAACAAAAGTTTTGGTTGCAGTTTTTTCAGCAACTACTCATCGCAGATGCTTGAAATTTTAGCACATTCTTTGCTGAGGCATACCATATGTTGGGATTCATTTTCATTCAATCGGATGTCAACTTCCTATTTATCCATGCATCTGCCCTAGACTTAACTTGTGTATATATCAACATGATAGTATATACTGTAGACGTACTTTTTTCCACGGGTTCATAATTCCGCGGAATCTCAATTTCTGTTTAATCCGCGGGTAGAAAATTACGCGGATTTTCTAGATTCTCACTATATGCCTTACATATATTTTAAGTACGCTTGGACAAATTTCCGCGAAAAATTTGTGACCGCGTACATAGCGTAAATTAATACCACGCGGAAAAAAGTACTTCTACAGTATTCACATGAGAGGGGGGGTTATTAGCTCATAGACTTCTTGTTGTGTCTGTTATTACATGATGAATGTAAGAAGCTGGTTTTGTGTGCTTCTCTGTGAACTGATTGTAATGATGGGGGTTTTATTACAGGAGGATGTGAGGTCAGCATTCAGGGGTCAGGGTTTTCTTCTGAGGCCAGTGTCTCGGTGGGAGGAAGTCCTTGTGAAGTTCTGTCCTCCACATACAATCAGATCACCTGTAAAGTTCCAAGCTCAGTAAGTAGACAGGATAATATTTAACTGGATCTATATTATTACACTCCTCACCAACTTTAAATTTCATAAAAATCTTCATTTTTTTCTGTACAGAAAATTGCTTTATTTTAAAAATGCAAAATCACCCGTAACAATTCTATAATTAAGTGATATGCATGCTGCAAGATAAGTTCATTTAGCTTGCTTTAAAGCTTCTGATGTTTACATCTTTGTTAGAGGAGTATCCCTTTCTTTGTTTTAGGCTACAGCTGGTCAGCAGACGTTGACTGTGTCGTTAGATGGGACGTCAGCCACCAGTTCCTTCACCTACAATACAGGTCCTACCATTAACGATGGCAGCATCACCCTGACACAGGAGACTCAGGACGGAGGTATGAAGACTGGTCCAGCAATGTTATGCCTATTATCAAATGCTATTTAGAAAAAAATATTAAAATAAGACAAAGGTCATAAATCTCCTGGGTGTGTTTAATTTGACAATGAAATTAAAGCTTACTGTATACAAGGTAATTTTTACCCTTTGTTATTTTCTCCATTTTACTTAATACACTTGGAAAAAATTTTGCCCTGTTTTAGATTTTCCCAGTCATACTTCTTTTGAAGACCTTATACTGGGTTCTTCAAATTCTTTGTTTTTAATTTGCCTCACTCTTTAGGATGAAAGGGGCAAATTAAACTGGGCCAAAAATTTGCCCGTATGCAATATATGGTAATCATAATTTGTGAAATAATGGATGCCTCTTTTTTTGTTCAGGACTTGTCCACAAATTAACATTTACTGGAAGTGGATGGGGCAATCTAAATACTGTAAAGCTCTACATCGACGGAAAAGAAATTATCCCCACAACACTGACAGCCACCAGCCTGGAGGCTTCATTTCCGTTACTCTCCCCAGGAACTTACCAACTCCGGCTCCTCACCGATACAGGCTATGCAGTAGATAGGTCTGTGTTGCTCTGATTAATTCACTGTTTAT
This sequence comes from Saccostrea cuccullata, assembly GCF_032062105.1. Taxonomy (NCBI): domain Eukaryota; kingdom Metazoa; phylum Mollusca; class Bivalvia; order Ostreida; family Ostreidae; genus Saccostrea; species Saccostrea cuccullata. Next base: position 56,269 of record NW_026922785.1, on the reverse strand, counting down.
GTATTTGTATGACTGGTTAGGTATTTCGGATGGTCTTACTATAAATATGGTAATAAATAAAAAATATTTTTAGCTTACAAAGGTAGTGAAATTTGTATCATTTGCTGCTCTCAGTGATTTAAGTTGCTTTATTTTCTAGAGGGTTTTGAGTCTTATTTGCCCACTTATATAATAATGAGATTTACCTGTGATAATGGTGTGTATCTCATTTGACAGTTCTGGCAGTATACCCAGTGTCACAGTACAGGTCCGTAAGATCACCAACGTGTTCCCAACCTCAGGATCACTACGAGGCGGTGCCACATTAACTATAACGGGTCAAGGATTCAGCCCCGTGACCTTGGAAAACAAGGTCAAGGTCGGAGATCACAAATGTGACGTAAAGACTTCAACCTCGACGGAACTCAAGTGTCAGATTGTAGATACTGGAAAAATACACCATATTACAAACCAAGGAATTCATCCAGGTAACATAAAGATAACTAACAAATCTGTGGAAAAAATAGATATAGAACCCATTGTTCAATCCAACTCAAGTATAACTAGTGCTAATTGTAACGGGGACCATTACAGATGTTCCCCAAACGCTCCCCAACTCCCTTTTGGTGCCATATTCCCTGTTATCTCTATTAGATAAGAAATACTTTATGGAATTTAGACTTAATCAAGGTCTTCCAAGAAAAATACAAAATATATTTTAAAAAATAGGCATTGCACGCGTGTTCATGTGCATAACGACCATCTTATCTTGTCTACACTATCTAAAATTTTAATAATATCAAAGCATTTAATCCAAAAGTATTAAAAAATGCACTCATTCGAGTGTATTTTTAGCTCTACTGGTCAGAGACCAGAAGAGCTTATGCGATAGTTATGCGTCCGGCGTCCGTCCGTCTGTCTGTCTGTAAACAATTTTTCAAAATGCTACTCCTCCTACAGTTTTGGTCTGATTTCAATATAACTTGGCACACAAGTAGACTACACTAAGATACATAATTCTGTGTAGCGGTTTTTGATTTCGATAAACAGTGTTGCCGTGGTTACTAAAAATAGAAATTTCTGTGAAATTCTTTTAAAATGCTACACCTCCTACAGTTTTGGTCTGATTTCAATATAACTTGGCACACAAGTAGACTACACTGAGATACATAATTCTGTGTAATGGTTTTTGATTTCAATAAACGGTGTTGCCATGGTAACTAAAAATAGAAATTTCTGTGAAAGAACTTTATTCAGTAATAACCAATATTTGCACCCCATATCAAACTTTGATGGAGATATATTTAATTAGGTTCTTAAACAGGGGAGTATATGCTGACTTCAAAGCACTGAATATTTTCATAAATAATGACGCCATGTGTACGTAATGACGTCACAAACATGACGTAAATTTCAGTTTTTTATGAATTTTACAGAAGAATGTACATATTCCGTCGATATTTTGAGTAAAAGTCACCGAGCGCATGTGTGTTCAGGATCAATATTTTGATATAGTGTGTAGAATGATAATATCAATGAAATATGTCAATATTGTTCCTGAACAAACTTGCGCTCTATAAATTTTAAAGCTAAAATTGTTGAAATTTTGTCCATTTTGTCCTCTTTCTGAAAAAGGATATAAAATCGGACTAGTTCGTGACGTCATTAAAAAAAAAACTGTGAATACACTGCTTTGACACTATAATATTTTCTGTTAATTTATATTTCTCATACAATTTATTGAATTCAGCACATTTCAGGAAGTTTTCAAAATTTGACTTTTGTGGGGGCAAATATATGCAATATACCGCATATAGTTCTTTCTTTCAAAATGCTACTCCTCCTACAGTTTTGGTCTGATTTCAATATAACTTGGCACACAAGTAGACTACACTAAGATACATAATTCTGTGTAGCGGTTTTTTATTTCAATGAACGGTGTTGCTGTGGTAACTTAAAATAGAAATTTCTGTGAAATTTCTTTCAAAATGCTACTCCTCCTACAGTTTCGGTCTGATTTCAGTATAACTTGGCAAACAAGCAGACTACACTAAGATACATAATTCTGTGTAGTGGTTTTTGATTTCGATAAATGGTGTTGCCGTGGTAACTAAAAATAGAAATTTCTTTCAAAATGCTACTCCTCCTACAGTTTTAATCTGATTTCAATATAATTTGGCAAACAAGTAGACTACACTAAGATACATAATTCTGTGTAGTGGTTTTTGATTTCGATAAACAGTGTTGCCGTGGTTACTAGAAATAGGAATTTCTATGAAATTCTTTCAAAATGCTACTCCTCCTACAGTTTTGGTCTGATTTCAATATAACTTGGCACACAAGTAGACTACACTAAGATACATAATTCTGTTTATCAGTTTTTGATTTCCCTGAACGGTGTTGTTGTGGTTACTAAAAATAGAAAATTCTGTAAAATTGTTTCAAAATGCTACTCCTCCTACAGTTTTGGTCTGATTTCAATATAACTTGGCACACAAGTAGACTACACTAAGAACATAAAGAGACTTTATCAAGGATCATTATTCTATTTATTGCTGTCGTAAAGTTTCAATTCCCAACTGCTTAAGTACTCTTCTCTTTCTTTGCTATAAGTACAAACCAGTGCTTAAGTATTTTTCTCTTTCTTTGCTATAAGTACAAACCAGTAGAGCTTCAGTCTCGACAGAGACTTCTGGTTTATTTTACTCATTTCACGTGCACGCATGTGCATAATGACTACACCTTCTTGTAGGAGTCCCTTATATTTATCCAAGTTCTAAATCCCATCCTGTTTGGTTGAAAAACAAGAGAATTATAGCCATTTGAAGTTTCAGCCAATCAGATTGCAGCACACGTGAATGCGCGTGATTTCATGAATATTTTCTATATCATATTTTAGGATATCGTAATGCATGACTATGTTTTAAATTTCAAAGCATTTCGTCAAAAAACAAAGGAGATATAGCCATTTAAAGTTTTAGCCAATCAGATTACAGCACGCACGCATGCGCATGCTTTTATTAAAATTTTAATATATCATGCTCTAGATCTTCATAATGTAGGACCATGTTCAAAATTTCAAAAGATTATGACAAGAAACAAGAAAGATATTGAGACTTTAGTTTCAGCCAATCAGAGCGAAGCGCACGTGCATGCGCGTGAGATCTTGCTATTTTGACCATGCCATCTTGTCTATACTACTAATGTATCCTTACATTATGAGTTTCAAAGCATTTTATCAAAAAATAGAAAAGTTCCGACTATATCTATTATATTGGTTATTTCAAGTGTTGCACGTGCGCGCAAAATGACCTTGATTCCGCAAATCTGCATAACATGTCTACTTACCCTAAAAAGGTTTTACCTACCTCGGACGAACAGTTTACAAGATCATTCCCGGACAAAAAAGTTCCAGGAAGAAGAAGAAAAATAATAATAATAACTAGATGCATTCTTGTTGCTAGAGCAACAAGCAGGTCTTCCGACCCACTTTTCTTTAGAGTTCTATGCCGTGTCATCACAAGAAATAGATTTCAGAATGCATTTTTTTCGCTTACGTTCATTTACAGTAGTCTATCAACACAGATCATAATAATAATAATTATTTCACAAAATATCTCAAAATACAGCTTTTAAAATTCGGCAAAATCTTCCATACATGTAATAAAAGAGAGAAAAATAATTTGCAAATGAAAAAAGACAAAAACAAAGAAAAAAAATTGCAACGCCCCCAGCGGGATTCGAACCCCCGACAGTGGGACAAAGTTTGGTTCGGTCATATCGTTTCAATATATGCACGCATCAAGATACTGAACACATATTTAGAATTCTCATAAGACACACTATAAACCCTCTAAATCCTAAAGAAAAGTATTGAAAAACAAAAAAGTTGAGAAATGGGACTTTTTGAATTCACTTCCGTTTGCGACCGGAAGTGCCGACGACGAAAAATAAAGGTCGTTGCCCATAACGGAGTTCGATGTTCTATCACCTCAGCGAGTTTCACTTTCATATCTTTAGCCGTTCTTGAGAAAACCGCTGGACAAAATGCTTTTTAAAAAATACAAAAATCCCCAAAAATCGCGAACGAAAGTGATTTTTGAAAAAATGAAAAACACGTCGGGAGATATTCTCATGATGCATCTACCTTGAGAAAATCTTTGAAATCTGTCCACGCATAACTGAGATATCGGCTGTACTATGAAAAAAGAATAATAATAATAATAATAATAATAATAAAAAACAGAAGAAAAACAATAAGGTCTTCCGAAGGAAGTCGGAAGACCTTAATAATAATAATAATAAGAAGAAACAGAGTAAAAACAATATGTTCCCCAACTTCGTTTGGGGAACATAATAAGGCAAAGTTTAACATAACAAGTCTAGAGTTTTCCCCAATTTTCTGTCTAATTTCATCACTCTATTTTTCAAATGTTGACATAGTTTTGATGACGCAACTTTTTTTTTTAGGAGATAAGTGCACTGTTTTTAGAGCTGGGCAACTGAATGTTAATTTTGTGATTTCAGCATTGTGATCGCAGTTTTGCATGCCTATGATAGATATTAAGCTATAAACACATGGTCTTCAACAAAATAGGATGAATATTTTTTTGAATTTTACTTAATATGGTTGATATTGAAGATTTCTCAGGCTCAAAATTGCACAATGTGCTTGCATTTATAATGGACTTTTAATTTTATCTTTCTGTTTTAAACCCTTCAGAGATTGGTATCAGTGGCTATGCCTGGACACCTAAGACTCTGGAGATTAGTGTTGGAGACACAGTATCCTGGAGCTGGGAATTTAAATCCTTTATCCAGGGGATGAAGGTGAGGGTGGTTCAGGTGAAGGAACTGTTGTCTCAGGAGGCGGTGGAGGGGGGGTTCAATAGTGGTCCCCCTACAACCAGAGGTAAGACTTCTACAGCTGATGTATAATACTCTCTGTAATCCAAATACTGAATCTCACATGGTTCACAGACATGTTACAGATAAAATTAGATACATGAGAGTGCCCTGCTAGGATTTTATATGCTTGAGTATTTTTGTGTACAGTGGAGCCTCATTTATCTGGACGCTTCGGTTCCTAGTTAATTTGTCCGGATATGTGAAGCATCCGGCTACCTGAATTACCAGTTAAACAAGACAAAATAACATTTAAAAAATTCCGTTCTGATAAAAAATCGTCTGGATACTGAAGCATCTGGATATCTGGCGTTTGGATATCTGAAGGTCCACTGTATCCCTTTGTTGGTTGGTATTGATATTACTTGACCACACTTTCTGTGTTACCTCCCCTGTTTTATAAAGTACTCTGTCGGTAGGGGCCGTTTTATAATGAACTCTGTCTGTAGTAGCCCTGTTTTATAATGTACTCTATCTGTAGGGGCTTACCAGTTCCAGTTCCTGGTGCCTGGGACCTACCATTACTGGAGTGACTATGTGGACTTTTATAAAACAACCCAATTCTCTGGCGTGATTGAGGTCGTAAGTCTGGGTTCATATGCTGCAGAGGTACAAGTGATGGTTCAAAACATTGAATTCAGCCATGAGAAACCAGGTAATTTATGATAAAAATTAATTCATCCTCAAAAAAAAGAGATTAATGCTGGTATTGATCTCAGCCATGAAAAACCAGGTAACTTATGCTGATGTTTTGAAAATTTTGTTACTTGATATTTTTTCATGTACTAATATAAAAAATCAACAGTAACTTGTTCAACTAAGATAAAGCTTTTTTTCCTTATTCAAAAAAATGAATTCCTTTGATAAATGAAACTTCAATTAAAATTAATTGGATCAAATCACTGATTTATTGATAGGAACTGCTGATCCTACACCTGGAGGACCCTGTCCCGGGGGTACTGGTGACCTGGGATTCTGTAACACCCCTACCCTTCCTACAGGCAATCCTAACAGATGGAACTTTGCATTCTGGGAATGTGCAACACCAAAAGTCACCGGGGTATCTCCAAATGAAGGAACGACCCTTGACCCGATAACAGTGACAGGTCAGGGAGTCAGTAACAACATTTGTGAACTAGAGGTTAAGTTTGGAGACAATGTATGCAGTGTAAAAGGTCTAGGTGATGGAAAATTTGACTGCTGTATTGATTCGGCAAACAGTCCAACTGTTGGTCTATTACAGGAAATTTCATTACTTGTAAAAAATAGAGGGTATGCTCTGATAGAAATTGAGAAGAGATTGGAACGTTCCTTTGCTCTGGTACCCGCAGTGAAAACCATTTCTCCAGAATCAGGATCCACTGCTGGTGGAACACCAGTCACAATTACAGGAACTGGGTTCTCTGAAGATAAAGGAAGAATGGTAGTGACTGTTGGTGGTTATATCTGTCCAATAGAAAGCACATCATTCACTCAGATCACATGCATATCTTCAGCTCAAATCATAGGTACAAAGACAGTGGAGGTTAAAGTCATTACAACAACAGGCACTCAGGTTATGGCAATCTGCAAGCATACAAGTGGGGCATGTACATTCTCTTATGCCACCTCTGTGACACCAGAATTGGTGAGTGTAAATCCTGGGTCTATCACGGGTACCAGTCAGACGACCTTGACCTTGACTGGTACTAATTTGAAGTCCGCTGTAGAGGGAGCCACGGTCCACATTGGCAGCGAGGAATGTGGCGTCCAATCACAGACCGTGGACACTATTACATGCACCATTACAAACCTCCCCCTGGGTCAGAATGCTGTCCGTGTCTCAGTGTCTGGCTTTGGAAATGCTGTGTCATCACTCGAGGTAGTTTCACCAGCAGTAATAAGCAGTTTAACTCCAACCTCTGGCAGTGTGTATGGTGGAACAGAAATCCATATCCAGGGAAATGGCTTCACAGAAAATGCAGTTGTTACTATAGGAGGTGTGAATTGTGAACTTGTTAGTGCCACTCTGTCTGATTTAAGGTGCACTACTGGTGCTCATGCAGCAGAAACCTCACAAGTTGACATACAGGTGGGTTCAGAAACCTATCCACAACAAACATTTACCTACAGTGAGGCCATATCTCCAAAGGTCACCAGTATCTCTCCCAACCAAGGTAGCCATGGTGAAACTGTCACAATCAGTGGTCAGAGTCTCAGTCCTGTCCAGAGAGTGACCATAGGGATGGCGGAGTGTACCGTGGTCACCTCGACTGCCACTGAGATAACGTGTACCACCACTCCTCACGCGGTGGGACAGCAGAGTGTGGTAGTCCACACAGATCACGGGATTTCCAATGGTGACATCCAGTACGAGTACTCACTAGAACTCTCAGCTGTCAGCCCTGACTCAGGTGATCACAGTTTTATATTTGTTTTCTTAAGACAATCATGTGTGGTAATTCCTTTAATGCCTTTGAAACAATCTTCTTTATCTTGTTTTATCCTATGGAGTTCAAGCAGTTAACTTAGTCATGTTTTTTGTTGATACATGAATTGTTGTATTGAACATTGGAGAAATTGAACATGTTTCTGTAATGAATGATGACTTTTTTGTAGTAAAACAAATCAAATAATTACAAAATATTAGATATTAATGTAATGTTTTCCTTTCTAGGAAGTATTTACGGAGGTCAGACATTGACTATTAGTGGAGCTGGGTTTGATGGGAATGCAGAACTTAAGATCTGTGATGAGATTTGCCCTATAGAGTCTAGTTCCCTCACTCCAACAACATTCTCCTGTTTATCTCCCCCCTCATCTGATTGTAAGAATACCTTAAAATCCGTTTTCATTGACAAGTTTGACCTAGACCTGATTGCTGTATAAAGGTTATAGGGTCAAAAGTCATGGCCTGTGTTGCTGAAAATAAATAATTAGTTTCCATTATTTTAAACTGCTCAACTGAGAAAGATTTTATGTACAGGGTGGTCAAAGAATCAGTTAAAAAAAATTCATGTTTCCTTAGCATAGTTTGGGCTTGGATGTTTGTATATGACATGCAGCTTTGATAGGTGTGTTTTGGCCAGTGTTGCTTTTACTGATTTTAAGTCTACCATTGAATTGAGGCTGTTTTTTGATATGTAGGGAGTGTTAAAACCTGTGATGTTGTCCTGACGTCCAGTGGTGAAGTGCGAACACTGAGTGGTGAATTCAGCTATCAGCAAGCTAAGACAGCGGCAGTGACAGGCTTATCTCCCCTCCGCGGGGGAACGGGAGGGGGCACACCTTTGACAATAACAGGCTCGGGATTTGGCAGGTAAGTTTATCAGGTGAAAAACAGTGCTCTATTATGGGTTTGTAAAGTCATCATTCCTTTCCTGGAAGTAAAATACTAAACTAAACTTGAATATGATAGGTTTTTGGAGAAATTCACCGAGTATTAAAAATAGTTTCTCAGAGTTCTTGAAATCTTTTTTTCACTGTCAGTCATTTGGACTGAATGCCTCGTGAAGTTTGTCAGTCCAGACAGATTTCTATCAGTCCAAAAAAAAAATTCAATAAAAAGTGGAAAACTGTATTTGAGTTTTATTATCAATACATTGTGCACTCAGCATCAATAAACACTGCACACTTCATGTGGATTTGATAGACGTATAAGATCTTTCTTTGAATTCTTGTGGGGGTCCATTTTCTTCATAAGTTTTTTTATCTAGTTTGATTTTCTCACCTGGCTTACCTTAGTGCCGTGAACAAACTAGTTTACCAATCATAGTTTTGCACTTGCGTTCATCAAGGAAGCCATTACAAGATACAGAAAGGTGTTTGAAAGATTATGATCGGTCTGTTATAGGGAATTTTTACGAAATTTGGTCGGATTGTTGTAGTTCCTGTCAAAACTTACCGGTCATTTGGACTGACAGAGACACAAAATGATCGGTCCTTGGTTGTTTTTATAGGTTTTGCCGACAGGACTGAAAGATTTCAAGAAGTCTGGTTTCTTTGTAACGTTACTTAATCCTCTTGTTAATTTTGAAGACCCTGCAGCATTTATGGGTTTCCCATAGTAATACTCTGTCCTTTTTATGCTTATAATTATCAATGTGTGTTATGATGTTTGTGTTGCATTAAGTAGTTCATTATGATATTTGTGTCATTTATAGTAGTTCATGTGAATACACACTTGTGTAGTTTATAGAGTTATTTTATTTCAGTGCTGAAGGACAAGTTGTAATAGATGGCAGCATTTGTTCTGTGACAAGCTGGACAGATGTTCAGATTGAATGTGATACTGACCAACACACAGACACTGGGAAGTACAAAGTCAGTGTGACCGTGCCAGGAAATGGACTGGCTAATCCAGTAAGTGTAGAAATCAGTAAGATTACACAGGAGATTTACTCTGGTTTTGTTAATATGCTGTCCAGGTCATCTGAGCTAAGGTTTCCATCCTTTATAAGCAGAATTTTTAGCGAGGATTTAATTTTGGCAATATTAGAGAGGGTGTTGATATCGCTAAAATTGAATATCGCTAAAAATTATTTGCGCTATATTTGTTATAGCTTCTTTGGTGGGCATTTTTAAATTGCTAAAATAACATCTCCCTAAAAATAAAATACCAGTTTTTAAGAATAAATGGCAAAATTTGTATTTTGCTAAAAGTTCCACTTATACGATATTTGTTTGGCCATTCTGGCGTCAGTAAATTTCATTAGAACAATTTCACATAGATTATAAATTTCACATAGATTATAAATTACCGGTAGTATGTTGTAGCATAAAAAGACTAATTCGTAAAACAAACGCAACAAAATGATATTGTACCTTATATTATGCCAATTTCACTCATTGTTATTTTCACACTCTTCGACATGCAATCATAAATTAAAAACTTGCCGAGGCACTGAAACATTGAGTCATTTGTTAAATCTTTTACAGGGAGGGTTCGAGTTCTTTTATGTGGACATTTGGTCTTCACCATTTACCTGGGAAAATGGTATACTTCCAAAAGAAAATGAACTAGTCGTCATAAAGGAGGGGCACACTGTTTTATTGGACATCAGTCCTCCTGTGCTGGATACAATACTTATAGATGGTAAGATATTAATTACTTACAAGATTTATAGATGGTACTTACAAGGTTTATATCTTATAATGGATGGCTAGTTCATTGGGTACACGTCAATGTAAGGATTTATGTCTATACTGATAGGGGTAATGTAGACTAAAATTTCAAGAATTTATATGTTGATGGTGAACTTAAGGATTATTCATTGAAAAGACATGTATGTGCTAGCATATGGTAAATTCATGAATACTATAGTATGAGGAGTCGTACATCTTCTCTTTGATAAGCTTATGAGGTTCTTATGAAAGATTCTACATACTTATTTATAGTGGTGAATTACTGTAATTGCAAACTTATAGAAATCCAGATTACTGTCTACTTACTGATTCTGCTGTCATTGAGATTTAGAGTTATTGACAGTGACTTAAGTCGGTTCTCATAATTATCAATTTTTCATACACTGCAGCTAGGATAATATTATTGGAAACATTGCAATTTGCATTTTGTATTGCAGGAGGCAATCTTGTTTTTGACACAAAAGACATTGAGCTTCAGGCCCAGAGAATTCTAATAACTAAAGGAGGAAAGTTACAAGTAAGTATTCCAATATCTATAGTATATATGGCTTGGTAATAAAACAGGCTAAGCTTTAATTTTGTAAATCTGATCATTATCTCCTTAATGCCTAAATTCTGGTGAATGAAATAGATAAAAGTAAACCAAATAAAGCATGTGAAGTCCATCTTTTATTATGTTGTTTATTTTATTTTAGGTAGGAAGTAGCGATGCACCATTCCCAAATAAAGCCAAAATTACTCTACATGGACATGTAAGGTCTAAGGAGCTACCTGTGTATGGGACAAAAATGATAGGAGTGCGGAATGGATCACTGGAATTACATGGTAAATCATACCATAGGTTTACAACCATCTATGTAGAACTTAAGAATTTTTTTGTAGACCTGATTCTGAGGAAATTCAGCCATTTTGAATTTGGTCTGACTGTTGAAATGTGTGATGAATAGACCCTTTCACGATAACTGCGGTACTGCTCTTTTGCAGGGCAAAATGATAGATTTTGGTGAAATATGACGTAAAAGCAATTGTTTAAAAACGTCATATAATTATCTATCAACAAAAACTCCGCCAAACGTTATTAATTTGCCCTGCAGAAGAGCAGTACCGCAGTTACCGTGAAGGGGCTAATTTCATATTTTTTTCAGAAAGTTTTACACCAGTCACCTAAATTTCTTATTCTAATTTTGCATTCACTTCATTTATCCTTTAGTATATAATAACTTTCATACAGAAGTTATAGCTTGTATGTATTCTGTGAACAGGACAAAGAGTTGTAACGACCTGGACACGACTACAGACTACAGCGGCTGTCGGGGCTACAGATATAGTTCTGACACACCCAGTGGACTGGAAGACAGGTGATGTCATTGTCATAGCAACAACAGGTCACAGACACACCCAGCAACAGACAGAGCAGCGCACGATTAGTTCCGTCTCCGCTGACGGGATAACTCTGACCTTGACCCAGCCACTGGGCTATGAACATCTCGGGGTAACAGCGAGGTATGGCGAACATGACATAGAACTGCGAGCAGAAGTGGGGCTCCTCACGCGAAATATTGTCATCCAGGGGACTAATAACGAAGTGTGGAATGATCTTATTGAGGCATGTCCAGATGGATTTGACACTGGTAAAATTGCTTATACTCTGTTTTAATATGTTTAGATAGATTCTACTTTATCTTCTGGTATTCTTAATAAATTTTTACATGATGAAAATTAAAAGAAGTAAAGTGAGAGCACAACAAACAATTTTAAAAAATGTTTGTTATTGGAATGGAACTTGCAAGAGAGACAATTCTTAACTTTAATTTGATACTTTAATTTTTTTTACTTTAGATGAAAAAATTTGAAGTGTTTCATAATTTATCAAGTCTTGTATGTGTTCATTACAGGTGAGTTTGCTAGGCGGAAGTGTTTCCAAGGTTTGTTTGGGGAGGAGATGGGCACGGATCAGTTTGGAGCCCACGTCATTCTTCACGCTCCGAGTCCAGACACGGGCAGTGTCGCAGCCCACATCCAGTACGTGGAATTCAATTACGTAGGGCAGGCTTTCCGTTTAGGACGTTACCCTGTTCACTTCCATATCAATGGCAACATGTCTGGGTCCTATGTCAGGGGCTGCAGCTTCCATAAGTCCTTCAACCGTGTCGTCAATGTTCACGGCACTCACAACGTACTAGTGGAGTATAACGTGGCGTACGATACAATGGGTGGTGCCATGTTCCTGGAGGACGGGATAGAAACGAGAAACATCCTGCAGTATAACCTGCTGTTGTTAGTGAAAGCAAGTTCAAGTTTGCAGAATGACGATAATGTTCCAGCTGCATTTTGGGTAACGAATCCTGACAACACAGTACAGCATAATGCAGCTGCTGGTGGCACACACTTTGGTTTCTGGTACAGGATGCACAAGCATCCAGACGGGCCTTCATTCACCACCTCCATCTGCCCACAGAATGTTCCTGTTGATATATTCTTCAACAATACTGTTCATTCCAATGGATGGTTTGGTCTGTGGGTGTTTCAGACATTTACTCCAAAAGATGATGGGAGCTGTGGTTCTAAGACACCACAGCAATCCTTGTTTTCTAACCTGACTGTATGGAATTGTGAGAAAGGGGCCGAGATTGTGGAAGGAGGGTCAGTTAGGTTAAAAAACTTTGTTCTCTTGAACAATGAAAAAGCTGGTTATGAAGGCAAGATGGTAGCAGAGGGAAGTCAGGTAATTGAAGACTCATTGATTATTGCTCATGCCACAGAGCTAACTAGTACAGGACAGGGAAGCACCCAGTTTGGTATCAAACTTCCTTACAAATATAATTTCCATGTTAAAAATGTGCAGTTTGTCAATTTTGACGATAACTTGGCAGCATTTGGTGTGACCAGAATCACAGGAACATGTTCTGTTAATTGTGGTGGTTACCTGTACACCACTGAGGGGCTGACTTTTATCAACTCACCCAACAGGGGGAAGTTTTTCTGGGCATGGGAAGCTTTATTCAAAGATTTAGATGGTTCCTTGATAGCTAATGGTCCCTCAGCACCAGACGCAGGAAAAATTGTCCTCCCCACCTCTGAAACTCTGCCATCAACCTGTACATCATTTCCAGCCTTCAGTCAAGGTGCCATTGCAGCCGTGGTCTGTCCAGATAATCTCAGATTCCACAGGTTTACATTTAACAAAGCTCCAAAGTCTCTAGATGGCAAGAACGCAATATTTACCAATCAGTATGGCAGCACCAATCAGCCATTCCGATTTAAGGCAATCACCCACAAGCAGGGCTGGCTAATGGTCTTCTTAGATGGTGAAAATTACACAATGGAATTCCAAGATAATCCAGGATTTACTAACTTCTCCTACCAAGGGAGAATCGACAATTTTGAGGTAACTAATAGTTCAAGTCAGAGCAGCATTGTTCAATATTGTCAATGTATTTCTGATTAAGATGTATTTAAATAATTGAATTATTCCTAGTGTTGATTTAGAATTCAAAACTAAATCATGAAGTAGATACATGTATAAGACTTGTTAAAAAATTATTTTTCTTGGAATTTAACAATACATGTAAGAAGTATGATATGTAATTAGGAATTGTCTCATTTGATACAGAAGAATATTGAAGTGCCTTTTGTAATATTTTCAGACTAAGGATGAGTATGTGATAATTAGGCAGTCCCTTGACCAGCAACCTAGCCGTGTGTTTTTTCAGAGTTCTAGCCATACACCAAAGCCTGATACAGCCATAGATCCTCTTACGAGCAGTCATGGTCACTGGGATTATAAATCTACCATCTTACAGTATATAGGTAAATTCTTACCAGGTATATCATGGACTCGTGATTAAACCTGGGATGTAAAATTAGCCAGATTTTCCATTAACTGTTGTTAATAAGAATAAATATTTTTAGTTTGAATATGTATGTTTGGATATAAAGATTTATGTTAATTGGCCAAAAAATTTAAAAGACCTTTAACTTTTAAAGTACACAGACCAGTGTTATAGAAACATAGATTCAAAGAAACTCTGTAGAAATGTTTCATAAACACTGATTATTTTCTTTTCAGTTAGAGGACATGACCCATCAATCAATGACCCCACCACAAATAAACATGTTAGTGTAAACTTCAATGCTTACAAGTGCTTCTTCCCGAACTGTCAACCCCCGCCTGACCCCAACACTGTTCCCCCCGAGGAGTCTCGTCCTGACCACGCTGTGCTGTGGTCCGAGAAAGAGACGTGGGCAGATGCAGAGGAGGGATGGGGAGGGAATAAAGGAAATGGAGAATACGACCTGCCAGTGGATGGTGACAGTGTCAAGATACCAAAAGGTAGGGTAGGGATGGGGACAGTGTCAAGATACCAAAAGGTAGGGTAGGGCCCTTCATTGTGATGTAAGGATACTATGTTTTATTCTGTCCATACTTGTGAGTTATTAATTGTAGCATTGCTCTGATAATTGTCTTTAAATAGTACATGTTATTTTTTTTCGCAGATCAATGGGTGGTAGGAGACATTGCAATACCACGCATGGAAAAACTGGTTCTGTATGGTGTGCTGGAATTAGACGATAATAATGGAAACAGAGACTTTGAAATCCGGTGTAAATACATTGTAATTTATGGTGGACGACTTATTATTGGATGGCCAGATAAACCTTTCCTGTCTAATGTGCTGGTTATCCTGGAGGGTGATAAACAGACAGAGAATTATGAACAAGACAGTGGTCCTACTATAGGGGCCAAAGTTTTAGGTGAGTTTTGTAAGCACACCAAGTTCTCACAGAACTAGTATGTGGACAGTGCTGGACACCAGTAAATTTTTATGATAAGGAATTTTGAAACTTGTAGTTTGTTAGAGTTAGGCTGGGGTCATAATATAAGATCATTATTTTTCATGAGAATATTAAGATATCTTACAAATCTGAGAAAAACAGCAGTGCTAAAGCTATAAGGTGAGCTCTTTGCCCTATGGATCGCTCATTAATTAAAACTCAAGTTTCCTAATTTATGGTGGCATTAAGCAATAGGAAAATTGTTTTTAATTTGGAAGGGCTGATTTATGTATGTTTAAATGATTTTACTACAGGATCACTATTTGTTTATGTGTCTGGACAAAAATAGTATGGGTGCGAAATTTCTCAATAGTCATTTGTTTTCCTAGGAATAGATAAGTAACTTTTATAATCTAATAAATTAACACTTTTAAAATTTTTTTTCAAGACCAGTACATTTTAGTAGATTTCTTTGGTAAAAAACTACTGTCAGTGCATGGTCATAGTCAGCATTCATTTACTTAATTTTCTCTCATTTTCAGCTGCTTTTGGAGGAGTTGACATGCACGGTGTACAGAGAAATGATTCCTGGACTCGTCTCGCTCAGACTGCGAACCCTGGGGATAATCAGCTGACCCTGGCCTCGACTGTAGACTGGGTGGTAGGGGACGAGATTATCATCGCCCCCACAGGATACAAACCCGAGGAGGTAGAGAGATTTACTATCACAGTCGTCTCTGGAAATACCATTACATTAGATGGTCAATTGCAGTATAAGCACATTGGTAAGTGTTTGTATGATAACTGATGTTTACATGTAAATTGATAAGATTGATTTGCAATATCAAGGGTTGAAGACTTAAAGAATATTAAGTAGCTGGAACTTCTTATTTACTTTTTATTATCCATGAGATATAAGTGTTCAAGATACCAATGTTCAACTGTAGCAAAACTATGGGGAATATTGCATGATTATAAGTCAAATGTTGATTTTTAGCACACACTCATACTGCCAACGGTAAAACAATAACAATGGCTGCAGAGGTGGGGAGACTGACGAGGAACATTCGCTTTGAGGGAGCAGTTTACCCGGACATTCAGGACGAAGCCTTCGGAGCCAGAATGATGGTGTCCAGAATGGTCAAAGACGGACAGCTTTACATAGGTACCTAAATCATTCTGTCAGATTTATACAGGAAAATAAACTAAAAGTTTGAGTATTTCTCCAAGGGCATCAGTATGTATTCAGTTTGTATCTCTTGCCTCATTCAAGTTCTTGAAAAGAAGCTTTAAATGTACCAGCACTGTTTTTAAAGAAAACTCTCAAACATACCCAACATTGTAATATTATTTGATGTTTTAATACCAATATTAGAGAATTGCTAACTTTAAATTTCAGGGTATGCCCGACTCAGTAATGTGGAGTTCCGGTACTCGGGACAGGAGGGGTATGTGGAGCGCGGGGATTCCAGGGCTTCCCTGGCCTTTACAGATGCCGGGACAGTCAGCAACATTAAACCATCAGCTGTCAGGGGCTGTTCCTTCCATAAAAGCTTTGCCCCCGCTATCACTGTACATGGCACCAACAAGCTACCAGTGGAATGGAATGTCATGGCAGACTCAGTGTGGTTTGGTAGGTACATGGATTGTTTCGACAGATTTATTGATTTAGACAAAATACATCCAGTTGTTATTTGTTTTGTAATTTGACTTTTTTCAGCCTTGGAGACCACCAGTGCTAAAACCAAGTTATCTCACAACTTTGCCACAAATGTGCAATGGGAAGGGTGTTTTAATGGTAGATTTGAAACCATGAATGTGCGATACAATGGTGCTTTCAATCTGAACCATGCCAAAGACGTGGAGTTGGCGTATAATGCAGTGGGAGGGGCTCAGAGGATTGGTTACAACATATTAGGGGAGGATTGTGGTGAAGCAGCGGCCTGGGAAAGCAATGTGGCTCATACTACACTGATAGGGGTGGCTAATATCCAGTCACAAACTCCCATTCCAGGTAAAGGAGAAAGCTGCTACATACTGAATCAGTGCAGCAAATGAAATAAGTGTGACACTGATTAAATTAATGTATAATTTATAAAACAGTCAGACCTATTATCTGACCTTTTTAGGGAAATTTTAAAATAAAAAGTAGTTTCTTAGAGCAGAGAGTGCATTCTAGAAAATTTTGATGTATATATGCATATGAATTACATGTATAGAAAGTAATCCAAATTAGTAAAATTCTGACTAAAGAAATTTAATGGTTACATAAAATTGATAGTGACTTAACACAGGTGGTTGCTTTGCTGGGTTTGACAGTATAAAGACAGAAAATTATTCTCTTTATGACTCTGCATGTTGTTCTCCTGTTATAAACTTTTTAAAAATTGTTGATACAGCTGGTATGGACTGTGTACAAATAAACAACTTTGAAGTATGGAAGAGCGTGGACTATGGAATATACTACAACAACCTGGTAAACAATGTCATAAAAGGCGTGAAGGCGGCAGATAATGGGGTCAACATCTTCCAGTTCATTATTGGACCTCCATCTGTACTACATGTGTATGAAGACAAATTTGCCAAAGTCGAGGATTCCTTGATCATAGGTACATCAGACGCCTTCGACTGCACTAATGATGTCTCCAATGCCAATGACTGTAACATCAAACTCAGCAAGCAGAGCCGCGCCCACAGTGGGTCAAGGAGACTCGGAGTTACCATGCCAACGTTTTCTTCTGGAGGAAACAAGGCTACTGAGAAACCATTGGCTGATATAAAGGCCTACCAGGCAATCGGAGGAAGAGCCTACGTGTCAGGTATATATTTATAGATTGATACATTTACAAAGTGAGAGAAATATTTTTTTGCTTTTTAGAAAGAAAATGTCTGTTCATTAATTAATCTTTGTTTTGTTGAAGGTGTTACTTTCTCTAAATTTGGTGCCCGTTGCTCCGGTGGAAGAGATATAGTAATCGCCCCGAATTTTAAGAATGATGACGGGAACCACAGGATGGAGACATCCAATGTGGTGTTGGTAGGTGTGGAGGAAGAATCAAAGGTCTTCTATCCCAGATCTGAATTAGGGTAGGCTTTTTGTAACTCTATGGAATTAGTTTGCTGTTTTGCACATGTGTACCTGATATTTTTTTCTGATTTCTCAAAACTTGGAGTATATGGTCTTTTGTGGGTTTCTTTGTTTAAATATTGAGATGATGGTGTAAATCTGTTTATTTACTGATTACAAGTGATTCCTCACAGTAATGTACCAGTTTACTACTTGTAGGAAGATAAATCCTTCTGACTGTGTGGACATGGCTTGCGACGCTAAGATAAAGGCCCTGCTGGTTGACAAAGATGGCAGTTTCCTGGATCAGGCGGGCGCCGTCATCCCTCAGTCCGAGTATCAGTGGAATGGAGACCCAGCGTACGGGCTAGGGGACTACAGGGTGCCTAAGGAAATGCTGACCACTCTAGATGGGGAGAGAATTGACATTAATACATTGGCCCCCAATAAAGGTAATTAATCTTAACTGTATGATGTTTCTCTGTTACTGTAGGTGAACACAGGTGTTATAGGTAACTAATGATCTTTATTCTATCTTTTGTCAGGTATCATTAGAGACGGCAGCTGTACCTATGTCTCCTCATGGCAGGCCTACAAGTGTCCTAACTCTAAACACTACACACTGACCATAGAGAGTCTGGACAAAGACACAGAGACACGGCGAATCTCACCTGTCGCCATCCTGGGAAATGGTTACCTTGACCTGATTAATGGCCCACAAGATCATGGCTGGTGTATGGGGTACACCTGTAGAAAAAGACTCTCTACATTCCAGGCCATTGTTTCTCTAAGTAAGCAATTTACTTCAAACACCTATCCTACTTTCAAAACAAATTCCTTCCATAATTTTAAAATATGTTTCAATGAAATATGGGAATTTATAAGATATTATTACATTTACGCAAATGACTTTTGAAAAAATTAACTTTTTTCTTTGAATATGCATCATATCTCTATTTCAGACGAGAATTATCTGATACATTACACTGGTACCTCCCCTCAGAATTCTCGCTTTATGATGCTGGATGTTGGACAAAATGACTGTATCCAGCTCTCAATCTGGTACTCCCAGCCCTGGCGTCTGGACGTGTATCACGATAATGTTTATGTCATGCCAAAAAATGCTAGACATGTTGGAGACATAAAAACCATTGTTTATGATCCTCCCCCGGTCGGGGAACCAGACAAATTTAAGCCCAGTGCTGCCACCTGTGTAGATAACTCTGGGTCTAACTTCTATGACAGAGATGCTGGTATTCTGGTCCTCCTCATCAAGGGACCTAAGCCAGTGAGTATCATCACGGTGGAGTCTGTTATCGTCTCCTTCCAGTTCCCCGCGATGACTCTCGATGAGTTCTACGGTAAAAATATCATCATGAATCTGGCAGCCTTCCTGGATATTGATCCTAATTTTGTCCGAGTCACAGACATCCAAAGGGAAACTCAAAACAGACGAAGGAGAAGGAATGCTGATGAAAATATTGAAGGTGCTACCATTGAAATCAGCAACCCTCCAGGTATAATGTTTAACATTAGTTCATTAGTATATACAGTATATAGTTATAGTTAAAAGTTTCACCTTTGGTTTATTTGCATGACTTGCAATTATCCTCAGACATAAAGAAAATATAAATCTTTAAATCAGATCAGATACTGATGTGGAGTTCTGTGCTTTATTGTGTGTTTCAGGTTCTCCTGTTGATTCTAGCAGCATGACGAGTGACGATTTACAGAAAACACACACTGATCTCATCAATGCAGTACAGCTGACAAATTTTACAACGGACACGCTCGGTTTGAGCTCCGGCACTTCTGTCTCCATCTCGAGAGAGATGCCGGCGTCTGACAGCCCCGAATGGCAACAAATGGCAAGCGATGGTTCGGACGGCTACGTGGTGATACAGAAGGCAGATCACATGACATTCCACACGGAACTCCAGCCTTTACATGAAGGGACTCCATTCACAAAACAACCAAAGATCCAAGTTAGGGACAGCCAGGTAAGATAAGTATAGTACGTAGCATCTTAAAATCAGCATTTGTTCATGTTTCATCATTGTATATAATTCTAATAAAAACATTTATTTTCTAAATAGCAGAACAAAAGTCTAAATATGGAAGCCTTTAATTATTTTCAATATTCTTTTATTTAAAGGGGGAGATAATCACAATGCTGGGAGCAGAGGAGAACACATGGAAGATAACCGCATCAATTCGGGAAAACACAGGAAATCCAGATGCTGTTCTTCTGGGAAATAAAACTGTCCAGTTTGTCAATGGCATGGCTACCTTCACCGACCTTGCTATCTCCCATTTTGGTACAGACTACATACTTGACTTCACGGTCACTGAACCAGAAGTGGGAGAGCCCTTTATGATTGCCTCCCAGGCCTTCACCCTACCAGGAAGACCTATTGTGGGAGCTGTTGTGTCAAAGCCCCCCATCATAGTGGAGAGGTCATCAGCTACTATCACACTGGAGCTCAGAGACAGAGTAACTGATGAAAAAGTTAATGATATTGACTGGAGGGTAAGGTCTGATGAAAAATCAAGTCGCTTACAATTCTTGTACATTGATATTTTTTCTCTCTCTTTGTAATTACTTTGCATTTCACCTACAAATTTCTAGAGCAGATTTTTTCTTTCAGGGTCATTCTTGGACAGTTACAGCAGAAATTGGAATGAGTGAAATGTATGATGCAATCATCATGAATCCTAAAACCACCACATTTGATGCTAATTCTGGACGGGCAACATTTGATGACTTGTTATTCTTCACCTCTGGTGTGTATGTTGTCCGATTTAACATAACATCCAATCCAGTTGATTATAACATCGAGCTCCAGGAAATTGTGGTTGTCAGGGGAATCAGTCAACAGGGGATAACCAGAGACACGGTGAAGGAGATAGGACTCAAATTTGATGCAGATTATGATAGCATTGTAGGAGAAAGCAGAAACAAATACTTAGCCGCTATGGTCCTGAACTGGGTGGCTAACAACTTTACCAATGTCATACCAGAACCAAAATTAGTTTACAAAGGTAAGGCTCGATTTTTACTAGGAAATCTCTATTTGTACAAAATACAAAATATTGAAGTTGCAATCAGTATGAAAGCTGAACTTGTGAATTTGGTGATTTACTTTGGGTTTACATTATTTCTTTTCAGGGAGTATTATGGTGACCTTCAACTTAGGAGGTAATGAGGTCAATGTCACATCGACCATCAGCGACTTGTGCATCGCTATCCAGAACGGCACAGACTTTGTATTTGTGGGACAGAGCCTCACTCTCAGTGGTTACATGACGGTGGACGGAAATAAATATTACGGAGTCTCGTGCGGGGTGGTACGTCATCGTAATACATACATAAAAATTATCTGTATGAAACAAAGCATAACACCTGAGCTGGAAAAAATTCAAAAATTAAATGTGTATAGTAATGCATAAAATACAAATTTTTAATCTATATAATTGTTCAAACTGTAATACTCAATTGTTAATTGTAAATCTTGTATTATGATTTTTTTCCCCTTCAGATCTCATCCCCTGATGGTACAGACAGTGCTATCCCGATCATAGCAGTGGTCGCGGCGATTGGCGGCCTTCTGTTGATAGCAGTCATCATCTTAATAGCCTGCATGTTACATAAATCCAAAGTCGCCCCAAAAACTAAAACACATGACCTTAAGGAAGTTCTCTGTAATGAAAAATCCTTTACGAGTATTCGGAAACAGGCCCCTCCTTATTCCACCACACTGACTGGTGAAAAACGAACGGGGGCCGATTACTGGAAAAAGTAACAATCAAAAGACACCATCTCAAAAAAAAACTTTACTCTAAGAGTTCAGGATCATGATTTACATCTCTTTTCATTAAACACCTAAATTTCATTTCATACATAGTAACTTCTAAGGATTATTATGTACATTGTATATTTGAAAAAAAACATGAATACTTATGGTATAAAACTTTATGCTGGCTTATTATAGGGCGAATTTGTTGCACATAAACTGGTTCAGGTTTTGGTTTAAGGTTTAAAACTAGTTTTTCAAACTGGTTTAAATTTCAATCCGGTTTACCTAGGTAAAACAAATGAACAGTTTACATGGTTTGTACAAGATGGCGTCAAAAAGATGCAGAGCAATTAACCAAATTACACATGCAAAAAATGTGTTAAAATCTTTTTCTAAATAAAAAAAATCCAAGAAATTATAACGTATTGTATTCTTTGATTATCTTACTTAGAGTTAAAAGTGTAGCTTTTATATTTTGAATGCCTCAAAGATTAATCAAATGAACAATTTCCACGTTTTAAACACATGGAAAGATAAACACTCGGGTATAAATAATTACTCTTTAGATTTCCAGTATTTAAGCTGTTTTTACACATGTAACAGTATGTTCTACAGTTTGCCAGGCATGTTGAAGTTTGTCCAAATGATTCAAAACTTGTTTTTGAAAAGGAAAATTTTTACATATTCTGTTCATAATTATTGAACAAACACCATTATTTCAATATGCAACATTAATTCATTCTCTGAAGCCTTATATATAAAACATCAAATATCAGAATGTGACATTTTAGTCAAAAGAGTTGTTTGTCCTCGAAAAAACAATAATTTATAACTTTTTTCTTTATTATAATAGTCACTATATCTTTCATCACCGCCATTTTGGAATACTTCCCGCTCTTTCGTAAACCAAATAAACCACCATCGGAGGTGGTTTGGTTGGTTTAACGAACTGGTTTCAGTTACAGCAAAAACAAATGGAAAACCGGTTCTGGGTTTAAACTGGTTTAAAACCAGTTTGTGGAACAAATGAACAGTTTTACAAAACTGGTTCAAAACTAAAACCCGGTTTTTGAGAAACAAATTCGCCCTCAGATTCTGTTTTAGTCCTTTTACATTTTTTTTAATGTTCCAATTTTATATAAGAATTTAACAAATGCTAAAAGTATACTTTTAGCTTTCAAATTTAATACATTTATTTCCTTTTAAAATGACAAAAGATGGATTATCGACTTTTTGATGTCCATTCTTGCAAAATATTTTCTCTGTCCTTTGAATTTTTTTTCCTCTCTGCTTGTCAATATTTAATGATAGGATTTTGAGGAATAATGCTGTGATACAAAGAATTTGATCTGTGATATTGTTTGTGATACATGTATTTGAAATATATTTATAATGTTCTTTGTTTTTACTTGTTATCATCTGTACATATAGAAAAATGACTGAGATCTTTGTTATTCTTGCTCTTTGTGTCTGTAACAAATTTTCAGAGGTAGAAATAAATTAATCTTCATATAATTACTTGATGTGCATGTTCTTATTTTATATTGTTTACTTTTAGCTTGTTTGGAGTTGGCTTTTGCTTTCCCTTGTAGTAATATTCTGTGGCTAATTTTTTTGAAGAAAATTTCAGACCTCCTTCATTAAAAATGCAGTTTAAAATAACTTATTTTCAAGATATTTTGATACAGGAACACAAATTGACAAGAGTAATCCAGCTGACATTTAAGGTCTCTAATTCCTATTTTGTATCTCATTAATGCAATAGCCAATCAGACAGTCTACATATATTCCAAGTACAAACACATATTCTTCTGTCATATATATTGACAATAAACAAGATTAATTAATGATTCATTGCAATGTGCAAGCTTTAGAAAAGCAGGGAGTGGCTCACTTTCATTCCCAACTTCATAAAATCTTCATTTCAGTAACGTAAGACTTGTGTTGCTAGTAGCAGAATAATGTCATAACATTTAAACAAATACTTTGATCAGACCAAATCATTTACTTCAACAAAAAATTTACCACATTAAAGAGCACTGTAGTAACTGCTAATGATAAAATGCTACTTAACAATATTCTATCATGCATTACAACACGATGCTAAATTATTGCAATAATAGTCGACACTCAACTCTTAACGATATCTTTCATCAAGAGGGTATTTGGCATTAGCAGTTGAGAATGTCAACTATAATGCAATAATTGCAACTCATATTGATATTTCCATCATCAAGCAGTTTCAACATTAGCAGTTGCTACAGTGCACCATTGTGGAGGTACACAACGCCTGTCACCTTCACCTTTCCTCATTATACTCCAATCGTGCTGGTTACCTTGCATAACCTTTGTTTACATTTTATTGCAGTTACATGTATCCGTGTTTGTTTACTGCACTGTCCTACTATAATTGTAAGTTTCTTTGGCATCTTACTTCCCTGCATTAAACGAAGCATCAATTTTTGTCGCTACAGAGTGCTGTATAGCATACATCCATCTACACCAGTGTCCACTGATTAAATTGAACAGTGTCCAAGACGAGCCCTATATAAAGGGGTCTTCAGATATAGCAAGAATCCGAACAATCAAAGGCCTGAAGGGCCTGCGAGTTGACTCGCTCGAGTTAATTGAGCTTTTTTTCATACATTTGGACACCATACCTTAATATATTCAGTTTATTTTGCATCTTAAGAGATTAAATATAATATGTCTCTATGTTCGGTTAAAAAATAACGTGTATATTGCCTTTTCAATTTAAATATACAGGTTGGCACTAATAGGCTTCCGTACATATTATTGTGAAAAGCAGCACTGCAAAAACCTGGATTCCATAATGAATTTAAGCACACTAGCTGAAGTGGTCAGTGTTATGGAGTAATTAGTTTAAAGATTCCCACAGGAAATCTGGATTTTAAAAATACATTTTTCAAGCACACTAGCTGCAGTTAATGAGAGCAGCAGGTGTTTTTGTTAGGGAGTATTCTAGGTCAATTATACATAAACTTCAGATGGGAAGATTAGATCCGCCTAACATGCTTGAAGTTGAACATATATTCATACACAGTAATTGAATTAAATACTTAATCAAAAAATTCTTTAAAAGCATGAAGACATAAATAAGGTAACAGTATGAAATTTTATACAGTTTTTGCCTCCTAGTTTATACAATCACTCAAATAAAAACATTTTTGCTAGAACTATCATATCTAGTGTATATGGATCACCTTGAGGAATGCGTGAAAAATTTTACAGCTCTGAAACGGCTGCATCAACAAAGAGTAGCTCGCCACGCGAGCTAACTCAAAAATGGCGACACATTTCTTTCACAAATCGTGTTCAGCTTTAAGTCATAGAAGGTACTTTTCTACTAATGAACCCTGCACCATTCATGCCCTCTTAAAATCAAAAATTTCACTTAGTCAAGTTAGTCTGATTTAGGACTGAGGAAGATGCTCCACAATCATCCTTTGCATGTACTCCCAACGAGAGCTTTTGCCTATGCCACATTGAATTTTAGATGAAAAAAGTTAGGACAAAAGGCCTTAAACATCAGACTGCAAAAGATTTCCACTGTTCCAAGTTTTCTAGTTTCATTATTTCTACAAATGCAGTACTATTCCATTTTCAAAACAAAGGTCAAGGACAGTGGCTGGTAATTATTTCCTCCTTTATTTCTACAAAAAAAAATTGATTCCCCTTAATCAATTCAATCTAGACAAGGTAACTTGCCAAGTAGTTACCTGGAATCTATCACACCCTATACCTGTTTCAGGGTGTAAAATAATGAAATAATGACAAGACTTCTTTGTTTTGTGGAGACAAGTTTATTTAAGCATCTTCTCCTTCATCCCCCTTGGTCATCCGTGTGTAGATCAGCTGTGAATGATGCTTGGAAACCAATCTGATTTTACCTAAAACAGAAAGTTATGTCTTAATAATATAATGCAGTACATATTTCAATTTATTTCTCCTAGTCCAACTGATTTTCATACTTTGACGAAGGTTTTCAACTAGAAGTTCAAGCATAAAATTATCGAACAACTATATCTCAGTAGTATAGTGTGAAAACTATTAATCTCATTTATCTTACCCATTTTGAAATACTATATTAAAATATTTTTTCCAAATCTGAATTTCTTCTCTTTCTTTAATTATGCAAAATAAAACACATGTTGAAAACCAGTTTTAGTATTTACAATCACTTTATCAACTAAATAGGAAGTTATATGATTTAAACACCCC
This sequence comes from Saccostrea cuccullata, assembly GCF_032062105.1. Classification (NCBI taxonomy): domain Eukaryota; kingdom Metazoa; phylum Mollusca; class Bivalvia; order Ostreida; family Ostreidae; genus Saccostrea; species Saccostrea cuccullata. The sequence continues at coordinate 30,379 of NW_026922785.1, read as the reverse complement.
CACCCCTGTAAGATCTGTCCTTACCATCCTTGCACAGAGATCGGAGAGCCTGCTTTGCCAGGGATCCTCGGACCTTCATTCTTTCTGACACTACGGATGGGGTGATTAGTTTGTATGTGGGTACCTCTTTCAGAAATTTGTCATATGTAGCTTTATCAAATAAAATCAAGTTGTTCAACTTGTCCCTGACTTTTCCCTTAGACCACTTCTGCAAACAGAAAATTAGAAAACTTTAACATATAGGTTACTTATAGAGAGCATTAGTGAACTGTTATATCAATACAGCATTACAAAGGAAATGTACAACATACACTGTTCTCCATATTCTTATATACGCTGTATTCCAAGAATATTTTAAGCTGTTTTCTAACTGTGTTACAATAAAGGCATCAAGAAATCATTATAAATAAAGAAGACAGTTGTTACACGGTGTAGTACCTAAACGGTTGCTATCAGAAAAAATTGCGCGTTCTTTACTGCTATCTGAAAATTGAGCGGTTGCTAGTGGAAAAAAATGGACGAAATTGTAAGTATTTTTCTTCGCTGGCTCAACAAAATGGTCAATAATTCAATTATTAAAGTTTAGCCGCTTGGTATTTCACCCTTACGGAACGTTACATACATTTTGAAACTAACATGTATATTTAGAATTTTAATGAATTGAAGGATTGCTGATATATAAGACGAAAACTGTCGAAAGCGTTGGACACATTTACATGCACGTAAGAAATATATTAAAATTGCGTCAAAAGTTTTAGATATTTGATAAAAATGAATAGACAGTTCGTTGTGTATTTGTAAATATTATTGGTTATTTTATATCATTCTCCGCTTTGATGGGTTTCTGAAAAACTAGAGCGTTTTTATTAGGAGAATCTTGTGTTACGGCTACTATTAGACAACGGCACCGGTTACTATTTGAATAGGTTTAAGTTTTCAAATGTTTTCAAAGTTTTCATGAAATCACATCCTCAATTTACATAATTATGTTATGCAATTATACATGTTATAGTTCCTTAAGAAAACTAAATATTCACCGTATATTCTTTCTTAATGATTGACTTGTCGTGTATGTTACTTTCGATCATATAATGTCAAATTAATCGTATATTTATATGTATGTTGTAAATAATGGAGTTTGTATGTACATGTACCCTGTACACATAGGCTTTGGAACAGGGGGAAGCTAAGCTTTCTCACTTTTTTTGCAAAGATACAGACATAATATAGGCACTGAAAACTTGGGCTAATCTTTTTTTTATTGGACCAGGTGTAGCCCCCCCCCCCCATCTTTCAATTTGCTTTCGACGTCTATGGCACATGCACACACACAACTGTTTTGTATTAGCCATTAAATCATGTGACCATTCAATTTATTATATTCCAGCTATGTTATTATGCCAGATTGATTAAATTTACGATTTGGAATTTTAAAAAATCATAATTATCGATTCACAAACCACGAGAGATTATTTGTCTCAAATATTTACGCAACCCACCTCTACAAATCTAAACATAAACCTACAAATTAGCAATCTCTATATCTGATTTTAAAAAAATATGAATTGAAAAATGAATAAAGCTCACATAAAGTTATGAAACAATGCATCACCGTACTTCGAAAAAAGAAATATGGAATTAGAAACATTTGACAAAGCTTATACTTTAACTTGACTAGATATTATATATGTTTTTAAGTATACATGTAGGCTACAAAAATCCCCAAAAACTCTAACTTAAGAAAGGTTTTAAAGAAATTATTGTAATTGATTGTAAATATATATTATATGCTATTTCAAATTGATTTACGGGTCACTTCGTGAAGCTTTCTTTTTATTTGTGTAGCAATCCTTTTCGAAGATCAGCTCTACTTTGCAAAAATACGATACATTCGAGTTACAGACGCGCCCCCTCAACATTTTGTTCCAAGCATAACCTTTACCTTCTAAAATGTTCATTGAAAGGCCTGTTGACTTTCTTCCAAGCATAACTTTTACTATATTGTCTGAAAATTTTCATTGAAGCCACCCCCCCCTTTTTTTTTTATTGCAGTATAGTCAAAGAAGGGTAGGCGGTAGTGCGTGAGAAAAAATGGTACTGAAAGAAGTTTGACAATTTTCCTTTTTTTCCATGTCAGCCTTTTTAAAAATAGATTTGAATTTTTCTGCCCCCCCCCCTTTTTTCAAAATCGAAGTTACACCCCTGAGTTAAGATGGTAAAAGTCAACTGCATACTAGTATAGACATCTTATTTCACATGCAATTTGGGATATTTAAAATGTATATTTTAGACATTTGCTGCCATAAGTTTGTTTCATATCTCTGTTAAAAAGGAAAATTTTCAAATAGCAGCCGATGGGATGTTTTCAGTTACTAACCGGTGCAATATATTCTAAGACACTGATAGCAACCGTAACTTTAAAATTTCGTGTTTTATCCAAAAATCTCTTTTAGAATACACTTTTCAATTTTTCAAAATTATTTTTAAGTATTATTATAGATTGACGCATCTTCAAATACCAAAATACCCACAATCTGAATAATAGATGATTTAAAAAAGCATGAAAACTGGGTATTTATTGACTTAAGATTTGGTACAGGCTTCGGAAATTTTACTAATTCTAAATTATTAGAGGGCTATTCTGCAAATTACACATGACAACATCTATAGAAATACCTTACTTGTTCCGTACACCCGGACTTTTCAGAGACTATCTTGATTTGGGGTCATAATTTCACTGTTTTACAACTTGTTATAAGAGTTTTCAACATTTTTATTTCTGCTAGCAGCCGTACAAATTTCGAATAGCAACATTGAACGCGGTTTTGTTCCGATAGCAGCCGTTTAGGTACTACACCGTGTGTTAAGGAAAGTGTTCATCAGAAGTACTGTATTCCACCTTGTACCATATTAATCATTTATATAATTATTCTTTGTTCAGACTTGTCAAAATCCGTCGGTCCTGTCGGCAAGGCCGGTTAAAATTTGTCTGGACCAATATTCAAGAAAACGTCGGTCCAGATGACTGTTTGAAAGAAATTGAGCGTAATGCAAATTTAATAAAGGTTGGGATCGGGATGCGTAATTAAAGGTCACAAACCCAGAAAAAATGGCCGTGTACACAGCATGTTGACGATAGCTAAGTAAATTTGTTATAGCAAAGTCATAAAACTTGTCATTAATGTCTATGTAAAAGACTGTATCCCAAGAAAGGAAACTTGATAGATTGAAGGCTATTGAAAATAATAAAGTACATTTTGGTGCTGTTATTCATATGACTTTTTCAGCTTGAAAATAAAGGTACAAGTATCTGGTCTGACAAAAGTTTGACTGGTCCGACAGACCAAATGTCTGACAGTAAGTAAAAAATTTCGACAAGTCTGTTGTTGTGCATACCAAATGTAAAATCTAGACCAGTGTTTGAAATAACCATGCACCCAACTGCCATACATGCCAACTTTCCCGATTTAGGCGGGATTCTCCCGATTTTACCCTTTCATCCCGCCTTCCTGATCGGGAAAGAAAAATTGCCCCAATTTCCCGCTTTGAAAAAATTCAGATTTTCAGTTTCCCTACCGCCGAAATTTGTCAATCGGGATAAGAATATCAGAGTTGTTTATTCAATGCACACAGATAAGTCTCGTTGTTTATTTAGTATGCAGAGTTAATTAGCCACAGGAAATCACTTCTCGCTTCAACGCACACGCTGCTGTCCAGGTACAGGTAGCTTATAGCCTGGAGCATTTAGGGGGTTAATCTTTTCAGTTTGAAGGGGTATGCGAAGTGAAACATATAGATTAAGGGCTTAATTATTAGTTATTGTATTAAAAACAAAAATTAAAGTCAATAAAATGATAATCAAACAATAAAATTGGAATCCAAGAAGATCGTTTTTTTTGAAAACGAAAGTAGAAAATTTCAAAGCATATATAGCTGTTGATTTTAACTGCTAATAATAAAAACATTGTATAGTTTGTCAATTAAAAAAAAATATTGAAAATAATATAGATTAAATAATACTCTCATGTTAAGTACACTAAATTTCTCTCCCCCCCCCATTCTTCCATAGATCATACTCATATTGTACATTGTATTTCTTTGTTACATATATGTCAAGGAAATACCAGAGACCCATATGGCATTGCCAAGACTGCAAAAGTTCATCATGTTCATGATGTAGTCTTTTACCATTTTAATTTTTCTTTGGGATGGGTGGGGGTGGGGATAATGTGTTAAAAAATTCATGATTTAATTAGGCCTATTTCTTCAAATTGTTTAGTGTGTGAGATAAAAATAATCATGCACTGTCTATATACTTACTTATAGGAAATAAAGTGACACTTGTTTTAAGGGTACATACCAGAAACAAAATGTAAATTGATAGAACAGAGTGACAACTATTAAGTAAAGATATTTAAATTTGGAAAAATAAAACTTTAATTTGTATTGTTTTTTTTGTGCTGTATTAATAAGTGCTATCAATATTATAATTTTGAAAAAGTATTTCATAATCATTTATTTTCACGACAAAATGTCGCGAATTTAAAGCTTTGAAAATTGTCGTCACGCTCAAAATCCCCCATGGGAATTTTCAAAAGTTGGCATGTATGAACTGCCCTTGTCGTTGGTGAACAAACTTGCATGCATCAACACCCAGCTAGACGTGAAATATTTTCCATACATTAAAATTTAGATTTTATCTCTTGTATTGGCAGCAAAGTGTAATAAGCAAACAGATAGAATTCATCAGCCTATAGGTTCGGGATCAGAGATATGGTGATTTTGCCCATTTCAAATCAGTGCCAAAAATTTTCTTTTATAGAAGATAAATATTTTCTCGGGCTAATTGATTTTTGGCAGGGCTGACAACTTTTACTAGGAGTCAGCCCTGGATGTCTAGTTTATTTTACGGAGATATTGAAACACTGTTTAGACCCTTAAAAGGACATGGTAAGGTTAATCATTATAGTGCTCTCAATTTATTCATTTTAAGGTCAAAAGTTTAGACTTAAGTCAGCCCTGTTAGATTGAAGACATATAGATGTAAAAGATACCAAACTTAAAACTGTAAAACAGCCTATAAATGCATATGCATCTATGATAAAATAGATTACCTTCTTTTTGGCCTTTCCGCCACCTCCTTCCTTCTTCTTGGCGGGGGCTTTCCCACCCTTTGCCCCTGCTTTGGGGTCAGGTTTCTTGGCTCCCTACAAATATACATGTAAAAAATATCAGTCGTACTCTGAATTTTTTAGTCAACATGAATCATGCTCATATACCTTATGAATCCAAATAAACTGGACCTGTAAATAACTTTATCAGGGAAAATCATTTCCAATCATATGCCTTAAAATTCCTTCATCATTGGTAAAATTATAATATCAAGTCTGGCTTTTTCAGCAGCAGCCAAACTCCTTTTGTATTCTTCATTATCATTTCAGGGCAGATCCGCTCTGATTTGCTACATTGCGAATAATAGAAAGTATATGGTATGTATTCTAACTGTAGTGGGGGCTTGTTCCAAGACAAGTAAGATTATTCTAACTATGTAGCTATCAGTTTTTTTTTGTCCGAATTTTCTCAAGCAGAGAATTACAGCTCTGCAGCTAAAAATTACATACAGAATTTAGAAATATGTATCAGGTTGGGCACAGCCTACCATTTGGTACTTTATCCCCCGTTTGGTAGATAATCTACAATATCGGTAACGAATTTTACTAACCAAATGGGGGACTTTTTTATTCTATTGCAATTTTTATTAAAATAAAACAAAAGCGCATTTATTCAGGCAATGGGGGATTTTAGTGAATATATTCCTCTTACAATTAACATAAATCGGTCGAATTTCTATGTGTAATTTCTCCGTAACTTCGTAAAAACAATACCCGTAGTTGTATGTAACAGCCGAACTTCTTGATCAAACGATAAAAAAAATCTTTATTGTGTCTTGTTGGATAAAAATCCAATTTTATACAGTGATTTAACTCTTGATGAGTTAACTTTCAATCTCTTTTTGGATCTTCGTCATTGTTTATCTCCATAAAATCCTGTTAAACACGAGCTCCTCATGCCTTACCGGTATGGTGGGCACTTCCTGCTATAAAGTTATTTTTTTCCAGAGTTGTACGTAATATTTGTTGTTATTTTTCTTTTAGGATGAAGTTGCAGATTCTATGCGATCTTTTGGGGTTTAATATGCATATTACTGGTGAATTTAATAAATTCGAAAAATAATATTCAATAAAAGATGTACAAAATGGCTTTTGCCATTATTCTTGTTTTTGTTCCAAGTACATCGTTTTAAAACAATAATTATGTCATACTCTAACTGCATTTACTATTTCTATGAAGAACAAAGCCATTGTGTTCAAAATAAAAAGAAATGAAGGCAAAAGTTATTTTTCTTCTGATTTCCTTGTTGAAAATTAACACAAATGTGCCTCCGTAGTTAAATCCGACTTTTCATCAGGTTTAAAAAAGATCATCGTTTTGATTGGTTTGCACTAATTGATTGGTTGCCCGGATAATCGAAATAGAAAGTAAAGGACATGATTGACAGGTGCAGCATCGTTGGAGAAGGAGGGAATTTTCTTTTAAAGTAAAAAACGGAGAAACATTACACTTGTTTACATAAGCTACGTTTTTTGTCAAATTTTTGAACGACTCTGCGCAAAAAATTGCACATAAAATTTTTGATTTTTTTCACCCAGAACACCGATAAATATCTATATTTTATTCCACATGGTTTAAAATTATGCGAAGGTCCACTCCACTCTATGGAATTAAACACAACCAATTTTGTCCCCCATTTGGTTAGTAAAATTCGTTACCGATATGGTAGATTATCTACCAAACGGGGGATAAAGTACCATTTGGTAGGCTGTGCCCAACCTGTGTATTTTAGTATAGTCTACTTGGGGGCTAAGTTATTTTGTCACTGGACCAAAACTGGAGGAATGCATTCAATAACATTCGTATATATAACATTCAATTCATTAAACTTATTAATTCATTACTGTCATGATACATTTTAAGTTTTGATTGTGACCATAAAATGCAGATATGCATATTCATTATCCCCCCTTTTTCCATGTCACTAAACATAGAACTCGACGGTTAAAATTGATGCGTTTGGATCTTTTTCAATACGAAATGTATAAATTACTCTTTAATATTGCCAAAGAAAATACTTTGGGGAATAAAGAAAAGAATTATCAGGCAAGATTGGGTCTCAATTTGACATACCATGCTACTAGTTGAGAACCACGTGAAAAAGAGGCCAAATGAGCCCCACAATGCAATAGCCTTTTTTCCGGGTCCTTATATCATTACAAAAAAAGTTTCCTCTAACAGCACTTTTGAAGTAAAAATAAAAATGTCTCATAATATAGTATTGTAATTTTCAATGAATTCTACTCTGTCAAAAACGATAATTGAATTCCTTTTATTACTTTTAGTTATTTACAAAAATCTATTTTTATTGATACAAGCAACATGCGCAGAAATTCTGCGTAGTTTTTACCATAACAAAGAAGGAGGATAAGGAGATAGCTGAAAAATTTCATATTCAAATAAACCATACATATATCACTGATTAAAATCGTACAGCTGCACGACTATTTCATCCATTATGGTTGAATGACACGACTGAAGTCAAAGAATGGCCGATTCTACGAAAGAAATAATCAATGGAATAATTCAAGGATTTAGAGATAGCATTTTAGGTAAGATTTTTTTCTCCAGGCATCATCATTAGTATCGGAAAATACTCAAAGCAATTAAGTACATGCAAGTATTCGATTGTAAATTATTTGAAATTTAACAACTAGTCCACTTCAGAATTCTTTACTTGAGTCAAACTCAAAGTGTTGTCATCAGTATATCAGTATATAATATAACATGTAACTAGTTATAAATTAGAAAATAAGATGGATGTGTTCAGCAGTTGAGTTTTATAATACTGAAAAGATGAAAGCGCTTCACTGTAAAAGTAAAGTCTAATTGTTTTTAATGCCAAATCTATTAGCAGTTTCTGCTGTCATTTTTTCTACAAACTTAACTGAGATAACATGTTTTAAGATCACATGTTTTATTATTACCTAACCTACTATATAAAATGTAATTAGGCATTTTGAACTGTTTCACGATTCATTTTATGTTTTTGCGTGATCATGAAACAGTCGAACTGTTGACCGGGCCGCAGAATGAACTGTTGCCCGTTTAAAGCGTCATCGTGATATTCAAGCGTTTTGATGATCATGACATCATTATTTACCTGCTATATAATTAACTAAATTGGAATAAAACACTCAAACAATCAATTTATTAAGTATTAATTAAAATTATTAAATATTAATTTAATCTTTATTAACATTTTATGTTCAGCTATTTAATAGACTGGTATGTGAATAAATAGTTGTTAAAACTCTTTTCTGATTGTTTGTGTGTTTTTATTCCAATTTGGTTAATTATGTAGTAGGTTAGGTAATAAAACACTTATTTAATGACTACTTGCATCGTCGGAAACCCACGGGTGATCTCGTCTCTACTTATCACCCGTGGGCCAACTCGCCGAAAAATCATCGTATGTAATTAAATATGCATGAATCATTTGATTGGCCGCATTACAGAGTCGCGATGCGCAACAACGAATCACAGTTCACGTTACGTATGCAAGTTCGGCATTGCCAAAAACATGAAAAACTCATTCCGTAGTTAACGCAGCTGATAAATCCACTCACCGGTGCATTTTGCAGTTAGAAAGAGGTACTCCTTCATAATATCTGACGGATATTAATGTCAGTGACCTGTACGAATTGATTTTCATTGTTTTAAATCAAACTTCGCACGTTTTAACGAGCGTCAAAATATTTACCATAAATAGCAAAGTAATAAACGTATTTTTCAAAATTGAAGAGTTCCAACTTTCTGATTGGTTGACTAAAAACAACAAATTAGCATATTTTACGGCGATATTTCGGCGAGTTGGCCCACGGGTGATAAGTAAAGACGAGATCACCCGTGGGTTTCCGACGATGGACTACTTGGTGAAAAAGTCAAACTATTGTCCCTCGGTAGTGGGGAAGACCTGGGAATCTGTTGCCCTTGGCCTTCGGCCTCGGACAACGGTTTCCCAGGTCTTCCCCACTACCGAGGGACAATAATTTTACTGTTTACCTCGTAGTCATTAAATAAGTGTATACTGTTAGCACTATTATTCTAACTTGTACGAGAGAGGAGAAAGTCTGAATCTCTAGCAAGGTGTTCTTCTGAGTTATCTGGGGACTGAACCTATCTGAGACATTTCTTCCTCCTTCAAAGTCTTTGGCCCCAAAGACACTGATCCATACTCTACCAGAGTAGATCTTTCACTTCTCACTTTTTGGGCACAGTACCAAATATCCTTTTTTATGACTTACTGAGCATATTCTAGAGATAAACATACAAAATTGTACATACTGATGTTACAAGAAATTTGTGACCTTTTTCATGTTTAATGTGGCCTAATTTCTGAACTTGATAAGTTGATATGTTCTCTCTAAGTAGCTGTGACAACTTTAACAACCATATATATCTATATTTTGACGTCATGCAGTTATCATGAGTGATGATTGATGAATACTTTTGTCCAATGACTGTACCTTACCAGGGGGAGGGGGGCTGTTATAAACTGATCAACTCTCCATCATTGTTCCAAATACCTTTTGCTGCTATGGATAGAAACAAAGAAGAAAAAAAATCAATTAAAATTAAAACTGTTGCATCTTTAAGATTCAAATATATACATGTACTGATTTTTTTCCAGGTATATTGAAAATATTTAGATATGAAGCAGCTGATGCAAATATTGGTGGTGAGCAAAAGAAAGTCGAACCCAAGACAACTCTTGCACGTCGGAGAGCAGAAAAGCAAAAATTAAAGGGAAACTTGGAGAATAAAGAAACTAAAAAGTAAATATAAAGTTGATATGAAGGTCAAAGTTAGCTATTAAAGGATGTGAAAGTTAATTTCATGTTGTCAAATCTTGGAATTTTAATAATTAATCTTATTTTATCTGAATGTTAGCTATTCTGACATGTTGCCTATTGTGATGAAACCTTGAAATCCTTCCCAGTAAATTCGATTGATAAATCCAGAATATTGTTTAATCCACCAGATTGTTTAGATCGGTGGTGTTCAAATTTAAAAAGCAATATCACCATGTAAACACCACCAAAAAGTACTGCTGTCTGGAACAGTCGTATACATTTTTAAACGTACAAATGTATATTTTACAGGGACCCCACTGTAAAGCAGAGACTTTTCCAATGTTCTTTATGGAATGGAGGTGTATTTTTGGTAAGTTGTTTTGATTAAATACGGAGTTAACAAACATCTGTGACAGATTTTAAATATCTTAGCATAATAATAAAAATACTGGTATAAATAGACCAGAGGCTGTAATGAAAACTACAAAATTCATGTGACATTGAATTAAGGTCATAGCATATCCTTTGGTCATATGTAACTTTCATAGTGAAAGTGAGCTGCTGTTTTTATTTTTAAATAATACACACAGACCTGACTACCCTCCCACTTTTGGCATAATTCTTCCGCTTTTTACCACAAAATTACGCTATTACGCCACTGATATTAATTTTACGCTTTTGATATTTGCTTTAAAATCCATTATGAACGTCTGAATTTAGAGTCAAAGTACGACCCGCTGAAATGAATGAGAAGTTTTTAGTAAAAGTAATTAATAGAGGACCAGTTCAGTAACGTACGTACATGTAATATACCTAGAAGTTATATGTACCTGTAAACTGGTATGGAGAAGATTCGGAAGAACACGAGAAGTCACTACTTACGTTAACTATAAAATGATATTGCGATAAGTACAGCCATTTCTATGCTCAATTTAGTTTATTATACCCCCCGCTTGAAAAGTGGGAGGGTATATAGTGATCGGTATTTCCGTCTGTCTGTCTGTCCGTTTGTCTGTTACGCTTTATCTCTTATCCACAACTCCTCTCATACTACTGAGTGAAGTTTAATGAAACTTTCACAGAATCTTTATTACATATTGCCATTGTGCACCTCCTATTTTACTTTTTTGTTCGACACATATTTTAAGTTTCCCATAGCAAAACATGGACATTACCATTATATGTTTACCTATGACGTCACATATAGAAGCTTCTGGATAACATTTGATAGGACGAGTTATTCCTCTTTACACATTACCGTAAAACAATATATAGCAACGCATGGACATTATGGGAGGCGGGGGTATCATTTATTTAGCTCATTGCTCACAGTACCTCTAGTTTTAACATTGCTTAGAACAAGATAGAGAAACATGAGGGTTAAAAAGAGAAAATACCGTGCTATTATGTACGATTTGTGCAGACATGCAAACGCAAGCCTTTAACAATGAGATTTGATACAAATTGACCAAATTCTTCATTAAGGGTGTGTGTTTGATTTGAGTTTAATATAGGAAGCTGGTATTTTACAACAATTTTTTGCCAATAGATGATTAGAAGAAGAAAGGTTAATGCCAACTTTGTCTAGTATTATCCAATTGTAGTTGTTTTGAAAGAAAATAAAGTATTGCAGTAAAACAACAAAATAGGAAAACATGATTGATCACGCCTTAACCTCTGAAATTCCACCAAAAATTTACTGAAATTACACCCTTGCAATGAAAAGGGTAGGCAGGTCTGTACACAATTGATTGAAGACTATAACAGCTTTAGAAATTTACTACTAGTATAACTGAAGATTCAAGATAGTTGTTTATTTTAGTTGTAAATTTGTCAATGTTTGGACCATAGTGAAGTTTGCTGCTTTAAATTTTATGAGAATTCTACAAAGTTTCTTCAAAAATATATTTTCACTTTAGCATACCCATCTTACTGTTGTTATTTCTTTCTAGATGAGTATTATATTATTCCACTGGGCCTTACTACCATGTTTGCTGTGGTTTACAGAGTTGATATTTGGTGAGTCCCCATGGAGTTCAATGTATGGCGTGGCTGTCACTCAGTATTAAATTTGTTTTAATTATAAGTTCTTAAAATGTTGTTGACATCATACAGGTATTGTTGATTTCTTTTTCAGTGGAAATAAAGTTTAATTTACTGGTATATAGAATTTAAAACACATATCAAGTATGAAATGTCAAAGATGTTTAATTGTAAATGTTGATACATGATAGGGGAAGACCATTCATGAAAAATTAAGCCTTAATTGAACAGGATAAATGAAGAGTTTTTACCCTGACACATGAGAAGTAGAGAAGTAATAATTCTTACATGTATCTGTTGTAGCTGGATCAGAAAACATTCATGTGACCTGGCTCTGGATCAGCTCCATCTTGTCCTGGATTTTCGGAGCTCTCTGGATTTTACCTTTATTTGCCATCAGTAAGATTGTTAACTGCATGTGGTTTCAGGTTTGTATTAGCATTTTTTTCCTAAGCCACATAATAAATGTACAGTTTATTTGTACTTAATGATAAAAAAAAATATTGTAAGTGGTATGTGTTCATTTTACAATTTGCAGGATATTGCAGATGCAGCGTACATTAAATCAAGGGGTCGTCCAACTCCAATAAATCTGAGTGTATTGGTGGCTGATCTACTTTTCAGTGTTTTGCTCCAGGCATTCTTCCTAATCCAGGTAACTTTCCAAATTTATCATGTGCAAAATAACAGAGTAACAGCAAACAGTGAAGAAATAAGTGATGCATGTCCAAGGTACAGTAGGGGGGGGGGGGGTGTTACAAATAACTGACACATATTCTTAATCCAAATATATTGTTACATGTTTATTCAAAAATAAATTCAGTAATTTTCATTTTGTGACATTTTAGATTGTGCATTTCAATTTTTTAATGCTGTTTATATGTTCAAGTGTTTAAAATTAATAAAATAAAACAGATAAATTTATTTGTAATTTTTAATTGTAGAGTACTTTGGCCACATTTCTACCTATCCCTGGGATTGGTTATATGGTGGGCTTTCTTCACATGACCCTTCTCTATTCTCTGTATGCGTTTGAGTACAAATGGTTTAATATGGGTAAGCAATGTGTTATCCATAATTCCATATCACATGAATATTTTAAAATTTTTTCTTCATTCCAGATCAGTGCAATGAAAATAGTAAACTATTATATAAATTACAACATTAATTCTGAAAAATAAAAGATAAACCTAAGCCATTTTTGTTAATAAAATGAGCCGTTGCTGTCATTTGATCTCTGATTTTCTTGTCTCTAAACCTTAGGCTGGGAGGTACACAAGCGTCTAGCCTACATTGAGTCATACTGGCCCTACTTCTTTGGGTTCGGTATTCCTTTGGCCTTTTTAACGTCCATGTCATCCTCTGTGATCATAAGGTACAAAATTTTATCAGCAAATTATTAATATTTATAGGTAAATCCAATAAAAATTTACAGGTAAATGTTAATGTATAATGATGTCTTGGTAAATAAAATATAGAACAGAAGTATTGAAGATATTCTGTTTTGAATGCAATAAAATTATATGGTGGTGGTAATTATAACACATTGCAATCAGTAATGCATGGCAATGTTTATGTACTGTCCTTTTTTTCATGTTGTTTTCATTCTTTTAGTGGTTGCATTTTCTCCATACTCTTCCCGTTGTTCATTCTGAGTGCCAATGATGCAGATGAAAATTCACAAATCTGGTATGTCATTTCCATTCCATCATTTTTGAATTGTAGCTAAGGTTGACTGTAAGACAAATGTTTTCCCTTTTGTTTTATGCTCCCTGTAAAGAATTGCGGAAGAACAAATGCTATACTCCTGATGTGGACATTGACATTACTGTTTTAGGTTAATCATAATGTTTTAGAGCATGTTCTGAGGTATTAACTACAATCCCTTCAAGGATCAAACTTGCTTGAATGATGCATCAATAAATGCAAGCTATACACTTTACATATTCAGATTGATACTTTCTGACTAAATGTATGTTTGATGCATCTATATTTGCACACCAGTTACTTGTTCCAAACTTTGGAATAGAGATTGGAGGCCTGTTCAACTGGGGAATGCTCGTGAACATTTCTATTTGATGTATAAGAGATTTTGGCAAGCGCTCGTGAACGTTCGCTCTCTTGAACAGGTAAATGTTTTTGAAACAGGTACATTCCCAGATAGCTACAAGCTTTACATTGATCAAACTTGGATGATATTTCTAAAAAAAAATACTATCAGCCATACTTCACATGCTGCATCTGACCTATATTTTCATATGTGAAAAGTCAGAACAAAATTTTTGGAGATGGTTTCCTCCTTAAGTAGAATTAGGCCTATAAGGATAGTACTTACATAGAAGGTGCATGTAGGGAGGTATAGCACAAGATATGCTGAATCTTACCTGTATATCTTGGGACAAATAGCCAGATCAATTCTTAAGAGCAGGTACCGGTAAATTCCCTATTAACTGTATAAGGACTTCTGGACCAGACTGAGCATGTAGCATATTTTAGGATTGCTTTGGATGCTACAAGTACTGGTAATCTTTGGACTTATTTTAGTCTATCAAAAGGCCTGTAGGTCAAAAGACTAAATACATGTACTACATGTACTAATATAAGGTTAATGAAGTTATATACATAAATAAGAATGTGAATTTATACATGTGAATATTGGCTATAGACCCTTTTCCTGTGACATAGTTAGCCAAGGAGTTATTCCCCTTAGTTGCCATCTTGTATGGCAAAGTAGTGAATTTTCCTCTTTGAGCAACCAATTTTAAACATGCTTGCAAGAAATATATGGGGGAAGTATTCACAATCTTAATATCATGAATTAATAGATGCTATAACAAACATATATTCATAAGAAAATTAGCATTATCTTTACCTCAGTAGCCGGTATAACAAATTGAACTTAGATGAATAATGAAGGGATCTGGGAATGTTGCCCTACAGTATGGCGGCTAAGGGGAATAACTCCTAGACAAAATATGTCATAGGAAAAGGGTCCATTCACCAATACAAGTTCAATATCTCAATTATTATTATTTTTAACAATTTCATTGAATAATTGAACATTATTTAATTTAACCTTGTTATTACATTCAAGGTGACCCTTTCAAGTTCTAATTCCTTATATTTCTTTTTGAAGCCATTCACCATTGAGACTTTTTGCACCAGTTGTGATGATAACAAATATTCTTTTTCGACAATCGGTGAAATCCAAAAGTACATCTATAAATACTCAACAGACCTCATCTCCCAGGAAACAGACACGCATCGCTGAACCACCAACCTATAGATGACAAAGTGAAAACTATGAACTTCTGAATACTAAGTATAATTAAGTGTTGTGGGAGTGAATGGTCAGAGACTTTTCATATATAATAATTATTTTATAATGACAAAGAATGTGGTGATATTATTTGAATGAAGAGACATTGTAAAAGGAGAATGGAATTTGTGAGAAAAGTAATTTTTAAAATGGGAATGATTATGGTACAAATGGACCAATTATGTGTATTGCAGTGTGCTTTGTTTGTGTATGAGTCTCTATAATTGTCAAAAATTGCATAATGATTTAATAAAAACACATTATCATTGCTTGTAATGGGATTCTGAAATACTTTGACTTTACAAATAGTATTTTTTTCTTTTTTTTTTTTTTTACAAATACAAATAGTATTTTAAAAATTTCAAAAGGCACTACATGTATACAGTAACTTCCTTTTTCTGCCTTGAATTTTAAAATTAGTAATAGCGAAAATTTTAAACAGTCCTGTGACTAACATTTATTTGAAACAATTTTTACTGAAAACAAAATCTTAATTCACAATTTGTCAATTTGAAAATATATTAAAAAAGTCTCGAATTTAGCAAATTCGCATAAAAACTTACACCTCAGTGAAAGCTAGTTTTCACTACTTTGTCCATTTAAGGAACCTAAATGTAACATAGAGGATACAGTTGTATGTCGTGATATGGTGTTTAAAGCCATATATGGCGTAACTGATCAAAAAAATATATTTTTGAAAAATACAAAATTAAGTTAAGAAATATAGTTAATACATTTAAATTAAAGCTTTCCATGCAATTCTGAACACGGAAAACACCTTGTTTCATCTAATAATACAATTTTATCCACTCTGTACTTACTTAGGCCTGTCGTTCTGTGAGGAACATAGGCCATCAACGACCGTCCTCCAACGAACACGATTTTGGGCTGCTCTGGCTGCATCGTGCCAGGTCATATTCTGTGTCCTTAGCTCCGACTCCGAGTCACGCCTCCAGGTGTTTCTAGGTCGTCCTCGTTTTCTTTTGCCCTGTGGGCTCTGTAATGTGTTATTTAAATCTTTTGTATTTTCTTCCGAGTCGGAGAAAATTCCGAGAATCCAAATTAAATTGTGATATCTTTGTAACGCAATTGACTTAGATTTTGTAATTTACGGAAAAGTTCTATATTTATATAAAGTAATGATACAAATAATAAGTTCTTATAATTTTAGTCTAATAATTTTCATTGTACATACGCCAAATATGGCTTTAATGGAGCATTGCATTGCATTGTTTCTCCTTATTACAGACTGCTCTCACAGCCCCGGTCCTTAGTATACCTGGTACCTGTTTTATCACTTGTCTACTTGAATCTTGAATATTACCGACATCTCATGTCTGGTAAAAAGAGCTTGATCTCATATTGGTAGAAACCGTCTCGCCATGAATGTGCTTTACACCAAATTCTTCACTTATTCGCGCTTCGTCTAAAGCATACATATTTCTTGCCGTTTGTTTTAAAATTCGTTTTGATCTTTCAGTGAGATCTTTATTTATTTCTTTAAAATCGTTATTTTTAAAAAACAATAAAAGAAAAGAAACGATAAATCGCCGAAAGATCGTTATTAAGATTAAGAGCACAAAAGAATGCTTGAAAAAGTTCAATCATTCTATCTCTGATTTTAGAACCCTAAGCTTCATTCAACATTATGAAGTAACGTTTTTCCCATAGATTCGTATTTATTAAGTTTCCCCCCTTTTATTTATTAAACACCACATTTCGATTTAGCTACTATATAATGCTTCAAACGGTATGTCATTTCTCTTCATAGCGATAGGTCTTATTTTGAATGCTTGTTATCGTGCGACCTTTTGACACTTGACTTGGGTCGTGTTGAGTAAAAACATGTTGAACAGAAATCTCTTATTTTCCCAAGGTACTGTAAAATTTTATTGATATTAAGAAATATCCGAATGTCATGGCAATTTACATGAACGGAGTCACACTTAATAGCTTTGTTTCAATACCGGCACTTCGTTCAATATGTTAACAAATATTTTTATCATTTATAACAGCTTGCGTTCATCGGAACCTTTTCAATTAGTGATGTCAATAAATAAAATAAATAAATATTTTATGTAAAGCCTGAAAAAATATTTTATCGAGTGAAAAAAATGTATTATCAAAGTTTTTTTTTATTATTATGCATGTATGTATTTTATAATTTCATCTAAAGATATTGCAAACAAAATTCTTTTATAATTTTTTTTTGTGCATGCACCAGTGAAATGACAGTAAATTTACATCTTTATCTTCTCAAGTTTTATATCATGTCTTTTAAAATATTCTTAAGATTTTTGGATCATTAATAATAACTTAGTAATGGTCTTCATTGATAACAATCCGTTATAGATAATGTAAAGGCGCTAAAAGCGTGTATATTAGCTTATTTCATAACGTTGACTATTTGTATTTCTCAGGTTCATAAAATCAGCAATTAATGAAAACACAAAAATATCTGTGAATTCACAAAGTAAATTTATTTAGCCACGGTATCTCTTTAAAGTTCAACTGAAGTCATTAAAGTTAATAATTTTATATGAAAACTATCAAATCTCCAATATACATACTGGAAAAGCGACTAGAAAAATCAACTTGGGATTTTCTCATTAAAAAATCAACAAATATTTTTTGGATAAAAATTTACAGGTACCCAGGCATTCAGAGAGATATGCGTGTATTTTATAAATTTATACCTATTCTGTATTTTAGTTTTACTATTTCATTCACTTGTTAAATAAAAAACTGTGTAAAAAGAAAAGAAAAGAAAGTGCTATCATTGCAAGACATATCACAAATCACTTAATTTCATATCATGCTAATAAGCATTTCTAAGATTAGATTAAAAAAGAAAGTCCTATTTCTGTAAAATTGTATTTTTTTCTTTTATAGGGAACACATTCTAACATTTTTTTTTACCTTTTCTTAGACCTTTAAGAGAACTTTGAATCATATTTAAAAGACGCCATCCTCACAGCATCAGGGGTTCTACATGTAAGTCATCACACTGCCGTTTGGAACGTTTTGACTCAGGACCTCTGATGTGTGATTAAGACGCATAAAATGAAAATTTTTGCATGAATAATTTCATTTTCAAGCTTCATGTTGAGACTTTTCAAAATCAAAAATAGTTTTAAGAATTATCCTTCCTGGCTGGGGATCGGATATCATTAAGTCACGCATCATGTGCTGGTCCATGTAGGCCATTGACATATGAGGCGCCGTTTTGGTATTTACTGCCAAAAAGTGACATCACCTTTTTGAATAGGTGATATCACATATTCAGTTGGTAATATCACCTATTCAGATTCTTTCAGTATGTTTTGGTATTTACTGGCAAAAAGTGATATCACCAATTCGAATAGACGATATCACCAATTCGAATAAGTGAAATTACCTAATCTAGTAGGTGCTATCACCTGTTTGATTTGAATCGGTGATATCACCTTTTCGATCGAATAGGTGTCATCACTTTTTCGAATACTCAGTAGGTGATTTCACGTATTCCTTTTGAATACTTTTGAATAATTCCTATTCGAATTAAAAATGTGATATCACTCATTCGAATAGATGATACGTTGTATCACATTATCATTTTGAATAGATGATATCACTCATTCGAATCGGTGACATCACTTTTTGCCAGTTAATACCAAAACGGCGCCTCATATTGACAGGACCCCCTTATGTTGGAATAGACTCATAACTGTATAATGTATTACTGTAGTTTTATTTGTAAAATATCACTTTTATGTGTTGCATTCTCCCGCTCGTATTTGTAAAATATCACTTTTATGTGTTGCATTCTCCCGCTCGTTTTGCTTAATTGCCGAACACTGGCGATTTAGAGCTAGATCCCTTCCTCCTTCGAAATAGGAATTTTGAGTTTAGACAGTTTTTGCTCATCAAATTTAGGAGGGGTATTCGACCCCCTCCCTTTCCCTATTTCGAAAAAAGTAGCAACGGGCCTGATATGTTAATCTTACATCGATATATGGTTGGAGAAGCTTCAAGGACTGGCGAGAAAACAATAATTTAAGACGGATTTGGTTGGTACAAAAACAGATATTACAAGTTAACATCCCTTGTAGTTCTCTTGGTAGCAGTTTTTGCGGCTGACCAATCACAGATCTGCCAAGAAACCATAGCTTTAGGGTGTGATTCTTACCAGCCAATAGAAGCAGACGAGACAGTCTGTGCTACCGATGGATCACACTACAACAACTTGTGAGTTCAAAACATTTTACATATTTATTTTTAAAACTGATACATTTATAAATTTATTTCAAACATACAGCCAATTTTGTTCATTTTTTTTCAAAGAACAACACGTGTCTCAAGACTTCAGTTCTAACAACCGCAACAAACAATGCCGCTTGTTTTTTTTTTTATGAATATCATATGCATCTTGCATTTTTTTTGCAGTTGTGAATTTAACATAGCAAAGTGTAGGAATCCTGCATTAGATATTGCCTCTCTTGGGCACTGTCCAGGTATTCAGCAGACGACAACTCAGACAGGAAGTAGTTCACCTTCTACCACACTAGACCCCTATCAACAGATATTCTGCGATAACAAGGATTCCGTGGCCTGTCCAACCACTGTAGACCACGTGTGTGCCAGTAACGGTGTCATCTACAAAAACAGGTAATACTAAAATTTTCCTTCTATTATCTTTTTCTATTGTTTTTAGCAGATTAGAATACAGGATATATTCCTGTCCTATGGAGGGATGAAGAAAATTGAAATTGGTTAACTTGTAAATAATCTGTTAACAGTTGTGAGTTTGCCAAAGCCAAGTGCAGTGATGGTAATTTAAGCAAGCAAAATAATTCCTTCTGTCATCATACCACCACCACCCCACAGCCCACCACCCTGGACCCCACTCAACAGTTATTCTGTGATAACAAAGATTTCATTGTATGTGGGGCCACAGGAAGTCACGTGTGTGCAAGCGATGGTGTCCTGTATAAGAATGAGTGAGTACATATCCCCATGAAATATAAAAACGAACAGTATTCAAACTCAAAAAACCATTCAGACAATACAAATCAGGAGCAGAGCAAACACGGACCTCTAAAACTTCAGAGATGGGATCAGGTGTCATGGAGGAGTCTGCATGCCTTGCAGACGGGTCACACCCGCCATGTGCTTCTTGTCATGTTCGGGAAAAATTTAATTTGTAAATATTCGCCTAACAATTGTTGTGAAAAAAAAAATCAGTCAGCATTTGACTTAAGAATAGCTTGTATCTGCTTAGTGACAAGGTCCCTGTACGGACCATAGAACTTGCGAAATGATGGCTTTCAACGAAACTATTTATATTCTTGCTTCATCATCCTGTTTCTCGAAAACTTCAGCCTTGCCTCCTTACGTCGCAGGTTCGAATCCCACTGTTGGACTAAAAACCAGTCCTTCGGTTGAGACTGTAGAACCTGAGGCCCTGTGTCGCTGTAAATGCTGGCACGAAAATGATCTCTCCTGAGTGTCGAGCATACGGACAAAATTTGCAGCTATCTCCGGCAAATGGTGGCGTCTCCATATGAGTGAACAATTCTCTAGAGGGACGTTAAATACCATACAATCAAACAAACAAATTAAATAACACAGAGTCTGCTCTTGCGTATCGAATCATCTGAGAGACATCAACTATATATGCAGGTGGTAAGGATATATTGCTATAAAGCATGGAAAGTTCACGACAGAAAAGTTGAAATTGAATAAGATCCAAATATGAAATAGTTGTGTCAGATTGTGAATATTTTTTTAAGTTCACTGGGATACAACGAATTAACATATTAATAAAAGTATCTATTGTTAATTGATGGTAAACTGTCGGTAAATCTAAATGTTCAGTTGAAAATCACAGCATGCGTTTCCTCGTGTACATGTTTTGAATTCTGCATGATATGAAGGCAAAAAAGCCTTTTACCAACAGAGTGCAATTGGTAAACAATAGATTGTTGGAAAACCTGATCACCAAATTCAAAAGAGATACTTTTAATAAGAAATTCAAAATATTTTTTATATCGACTTTGCTCTATGAAAAACGTGATAACTTTAACTTTTCAATCGTCAACTTCCCGTACTTATGCAGCGATCTACCTTAATCACCTGCATACGGAGTTTATAAATCTCAGTTGATTCGATACGCAAGAGCATGCTCTACGTATGAACAATTTCTAAAACAAAGTATTGACAAACATATTGATGGAAAAACTAAAATTTCAGCAGTTTTGATTAAAGGCATCATGGTCGGTACAATGACCTTGTCAGCAAATACAATTTATCATTGAGTCAAATGCTGACTGACGTTTTTCATACCAATTGTTAGTCATTTATTTATTCACTGGATTGACGATGGATTTTCCCGTTGTTTCCCGATCACGACAAGGAACACAAGGCGGATGTGACCGGTCGGCAGGGGATGCTCAATCCTCCATAGCACCTTATCTCACCTCCAATGACTTGGAGGTCGTGTTTGCTCCATGCTCCTTATATGTATTTTTTAATGGATTTTCGATCTTGAATACTGTTCCTTTTATCCACATGTTTCATTTGGAGTATACATGTACTTGTTTGTTTAATCAAAATGTTTTTAATGCTAAATAATTTTGTAATGACTTATGGCAAGGTAAGTAAATTTTCAAGTTCCATTCGTATTGGAAAAAGTAACTGTCTACGATGTTAAAAAAGCTTATAATGCTCAAAATAGCATTTACAGTGGAATTTCTCTTTCAGATGTGAGTTTGCGAAAGCAAAATGTAGCAACGGGGCCCTCACTATTCAGACTTCGTCGTTTTGTCATCATAAATTCTGACTGGAATAAACAAATTTTTCAAAACTTGCATTTACTTATTTAAAACAAAATAGGTTCTCTTTTGCTTTTTATAGAATTTGTAAGATACAAATTAACAGTTTTTCTAAAACAATTCGAAGCAATATAACAAAAAAAAAAAAAAAAAACAAAAAAAAAAAAACGAACAAATATATCCAAAAAAATTATGATGAAGTTTAATTTGGCAACGATCGATTATTCAGAAATAATGTTGTATAAATCATCAACTGCCCTTACTTATGCAGCAATATACCTTCATCACCTGCATACGGAGTATATATATCTCAGTTGATTCGATACGCAAGAGCATGCTCTACGTATGAACAATTTCTAAAACGAGGTAAATTATTGACAAGCAAGTTGATGAAACAAGAATATCAGCAGTCTCGTTTAAAGTCATCGTTTCGTAAGTTCTATGGTCGATACAATAATGTCAGCAAATACAGTTTATAATTGAATCAAATGCTGACTGACGTTTTTCATACCAATTGTTAATCCATTATTTATACACTGAATTGACGACGGATTTTTTTCTGTTATTTCCTGATCATGACAAGGAGCACACGGCTGGTGTGACCGGTCGGCAGGGGATGCTCACTCCTCCATGGTACCTGAATCCCACCTCTGATGTTTTGGAGGTCCGTGTTTGCTCTGCTCTTATTTTGT
Source organism: Saccostrea cuccullata (assembly GCF_032062105.1). NCBI lineage: Eukaryota > Metazoa > Mollusca > Bivalvia > Ostreida > Ostreidae > Saccostrea > Saccostrea cuccullata. The sequence continues at coordinate 7,545 of NW_026922785.1, read as the reverse complement.
ATTGTTTTATGGACTTTGAGATTGTATACTGTTCGTTATCTCCGTATCCTTCTTGTTGTTCATATTTCTGAGGGGGCTTTTGTGATATACCGTTCAGTTGTATGAAGGATATGGAGAGTAACAGTATTCAATATCAAAGTCCATAAAACAATACAAAATAGGAGCAGAGCAAACACGGACCTCCAGAACATCATAGGTGGGATCAGGTGCCATAGAGGAGTGGCTGATACTACATTGAATAACGTGGTTAGTGTTTTAATACTAGTATGGCCAACAGAAATCCTTTGAGGACTTTCTGTTTGGAGCAAAGATAATCTGAGATCGTAACATATAATCCAAATCTTCAGGGATGGAGAAATGGTAGGCGAATTTCTTAGACTTAGAATTTAATCTATTGATTGAATTCTTAGCCCTTGACACTAACTAACTGTGATCTATTTATCTCGGTGACAGCTGATATCTTATAAGTCAGTGTAACAGGATGATCTTCTTCAGTTTGTTATCTCTGGTGTCATGTAGCTCACCTGAACTGAAAATGAACTGTTCTCACTGAATGGAATCGTTGTTTATATGCATGTAAGATCTGGCCTATTTAGAATTTTTAATCTTGTCAGAGACCAGAAGAGCTTATGCGATAGTAATGTGTCCGTCGTCTGTCTGTCTGTCTATAAACAATTTTTCAAAATGCTACTTCTCTTACAGTTTTGGTCTGATTTCAATATAGCTTGGCACACAAGTAGACTTCACTGAGATACATAATTCTATTTATCTGTTTTTGATTTCGATGAACGGTGTTGCCATGGTTACTAAAAATAGAAATGTCTTTTAAATACATTCAAAATGCTACTCCAAATACAATTTTAGTCCGATTATAATATAATGTGACATGAAAGTAGACTACACTAAAATATTTTTTTTTTTTTTGATGAATGATCTTGCCATGGTTACTAAAATTGAAAAAATATGTAAAATATTATTAAAAGAGTACTGCTACATTTTTAATCTTCTTGTAATCTTTCCACAAAAAGAGACTAAATCATGAAGCATTCTTCTATTTATTGCTGTTAAGTTTCAGGTCCTACTACTACTACATGGCTACTTTTCTCTTTCTTTGTCATAAGTACAAACCGGTAGAGCTACAGAGACAGAGACTTCTGGTTTTGTTATGCCCTAGTGATTTTTTCATCCAGTTTGAATGTAGAACTGTAAGGGACTTGGATTGCTACGAAAGCCCAGAAGGCTCATTCGAGATTCGAGATTCAAAATACGAGATTCGAAATTCGAGATTCGAAATACGAAGATTCAAGATTAACCAATCAAAAGCGTAACATTTGATTACTCCCCTTTATTATGTTTTTACTATCAAGAAATCGTTTAAAATAATTATAACCAATTGGTCATTTGATTAAATTACAATGCAAAAAAGAGTGTTTTATGTATATTAGAAGGAAATTTAAATAATTATTGGATTTTTGCAGCAAGATATACTTCAATTTATATTATAGCTTCTTAAATATTAAATAGATTACATATATCAGGAGTATATATATTTTTGTATTATCTTCTACACTTATTAGTATTTCCGCGCATAGGAAAACCACAGGTACTTGTGGAGAGGACCCTCCCCCCCCCCCCCCCCATCGATATTCAATACCAGGGCTTACTGGGCAATTTTTTTTAACAAATTATATTTATTACACTTATCAATGTGTACAATACGAAAACATCACGGGCTAAAACCCCCAGAATAATCGTTTAACCAAAAAAAAAAAAAAAACCATTATATATTACCCCACCCCACTATACAAGAGAGGTGTCGTTTAAGGAGAAAATATGGGATTATTACGAGATGCAGAGTCAATCTGATAGCATGGAATGTAGAGACAGTTAATTTTAATCAACATATTAAGTTAAAATAAATGCATGGTTTTAAACCTAGAAATAGCAGCGGGCGTACAACGTAAACAAACTGGAGTGCACGTGGCATATTTTCTCTTTTATAATGTATAGTGGGGTATTTTTTGTGTTGAGCGATTATTCTGGGTTTTTACGATTTTTTTTTTGGCATTGAACACACGATGAATAAGTGTATTAGATATATGTTGTGAAAAAAGTCCAATAAGCCCTGGGGTTGAATATCGAGAGGGGGGGGGATGCCCTGTCCACAAGTACATTTGGTTTTCCTAAGCGGGAAAATACATAAAAATTAAGTTTAGAAGACAATACAAATAAGTATATATACTCATGGTATAAGTAATTTTTTTAATATTTAAGAAGCTATAATATAGATTGAAGTATATTTTTCTGATCAAAAACCCAATAATTATTAAAATTTCCTTCTAATATATATAACACTCTTTCTTGCATTGTAATATAATTAAATGACCCACTTGTTATAATTATTTTAAACGATTTCTTCATAGTAAAAACATAATAAAGGGGAGTAATCAAATGTTGAACCCGCTTTTGATTGGCTAGTTTGGATCTTGAATTTCGAATCTCGAATTTCGAATCTCGTACTTTGAAACTCGCTTCTGATTGGTTAGTTTGGATCTTGAATCTCGAAACTCGAATTTCGAATCTCGAATTTCGAATCTCGTACTTTGAAACTCGAATCTCGAATGAGCCTTCTGGGCTTTCGTAGATTGCCCCCTTTTAATAATTTTAACGATCTATAAAAACGTATATTCTATAGAACCATAGTTATTCTATGTCTGCAACTCACTTCCCCTTCCCATCAAAAGGGAGTTAAACAATATACAATCAATCAATCAATCAATCAATCAATCAATCACTTCCACTTCCCACAATAACATCTGGTGAAATTTCCACCCTTTTAGGAGTTTATGCTTGGTTCCCCCACCAACTGAATATTTTAAATTAAAAACGTTTGATAGCCCCTCTCTCCGACTTAAATTGCTCTCTACAGTCGTGATTCGTCATAAAGATAAATCACGTATGCATCAGTAGATTTGTGAAATATCCGTATATTTCAATTTTCAGGCTGTACTTCAATTACAAATACAAAATAATATGTATAAAATGGACTAGAGAATTAGCAAATCGATGAAAAAAGTGGGCAGCTAGTCCCCGCCTCCCTGTGATATTGCATGCCTCTACAACCAAATGAGGATATAACATACCGACTTAGATACGGTTATATATTATACAATTATGGACTCTTTTGTGTTGAATATGATTTGTTATTCACCAGAAAAATATTCTTATTGACCGAGGCGAAGAAAAAATTGCAGAAAAAAATTACATAACCGCGGGTTATGTATTTTTTCTGCAACAGCTGCGACATTCATTTCCGTACTAACAACCAAAGAGAGCATTTTATTGTTTAAATTAATCACAACATATATTAAAAGTTAATATATAGTTTGTTTATGATAGTTTATGTTATATGTTAGGTATGTTCCAATTGTGTTACAAGGAGTATACTAGTATTTGACAACAATTGTGGTTTAAGACCTTGCAGCATTCGATAACATTCTGATTTTATCTTACTGGACCTTTGAGGGCATTTCTACTCACAATAGGATTTTTTGACACAATAAACACTCGTATGGCAGCTGTGCTTATAACGAAGGTTAAAGTTTGTCAAATGCAAGTTAAACATAGGTCAATGTCGAGAGATCACCATTTGTTCAAAAGATAAAGTCAAAGTTAAATTTTGACATTTTATGCGAAAGGGACAACGTTAAATACGTTGTCTTGTCACGTAGAATACACACACGAAAGCCGAAGTTTCGAATAAAATTAAAGTTTCTGCAGAGAACATCTTAACAAACAGACAGACGGAAGGACAGGGCAAAAACGATATTCCCTAGAATTTCAATATTGAGGGCAAATAAAAAAGAAGAAATTAAAATCCATTCAATAAATGAATTAGTAAAGAAACGGAAGACAGGAAAAAGGAAATAACGAATTGTAAATAACGAATTGACTGAGTTGATGTTTCAGGGGTGCCTGGTGAGGAAGGTTTTGACCAGTAGAGGTTGTTTTGGGAGTGAAGGAGGTACTGAACAGAATTTGAAGCTTTCTGCTTCCTACTTAGTACAAGTACAAACGTTCATCGCATTTCAATTTGCAGCCTATAATCATTGAATCCTGAAGATACTAAAACATCAATCTTTATAAACTGCTTTCTCTGTTGTAACAGAAAGTGATCAGATTTAAGTAGTTACACGGCTGGGTTGATATTTCCCAATACACTGTTTTTATTGTAGATCCATGAACAACTGTATACAGTCCGCGAATAATCCTTTGTTTTGTTACCCAATGAAATCTGTGATAGATGCAAACGACCGCCTGGTATAAGAGTATTGTCACATCAAGGATATATACTACATGCAGTATATATATTGAGTAAAGGCTTTAATTATGATTTCTTAAAGGGAAAAAAGTCGTGTTTCCATACTTTGTAATACAGGCCGCAAGATCGTCCAATCCAAACTCCAACTGACGGAATGTGTTAAGCTATAGTGAAGTTATGAGTCTTATAGTAAGCGTGATACAGGGTGTGGACTAAGACTAAGTATATTAGTTATAACAAGCCTCATGTTACCAGTGTGACAAATGCTAACTAGTGACACATTGATATTACTGGGATCTATCAAAGATGGATTCCCCCATGTTTTTGTTAAATTGCTTAAAAAGACGCAAGAAATCTGTTGGTTTTATCTTCACTTTCTTTTTCGTGTTGGTGCATTTGTTTGTTAAAGGTAAGAATTTACTGTTCTGTGATTTTTATAATTATAAATATTTGCTTCATTGTCTGTGATTTCTCAGAATTTGAATTCTGTTCTTCCGTTCTTCTTTTGTTTGTTTGCTGAACGTCCTCTCCATAAATCTTCACTCGCTTTTGAGACGCTTAACTGTATGGTACAAATTAATCATTCAAATTTTGCGGTCGAGAAAAAAAAATCTCTTGCAAATTTTATTGCACTGTTTTAAAACTTTATTTAATTTCACAACATGTAGCGCAATGAAGAGTTAGCAAAAAAAAATTCGGTTGTGACAATCAGAAAAATCTCTTAAAAATCTCTGTTCCTCTCTGGAGGAGACAAATTGGTTTTATATATCTGTCTGTAACAAAAATGTACCCGATCCCTGATTGGAATTGCTTGAAACTTGTAATTTAGGAGCAAAGATTCTGTACACTGGCGAAAAAGTGTTTTGGTCGGAGTCTGACACATCTGTTTCATATTTGGATATTTTACGTCTTGAAAAAGACGTTAATGGTAATCTAACAACCAAGCTCTATGATAAACATGTTAACTTTTCAATCGTCAACGACCCTTACTTATGTAGCAATATACCTTCATCACCTGCATACGGAGTTTAAATGTCTCAGTTGATTCGATGCGCAAGAGTATGCTCTACGTATGAACAATTTCTAAAAAGAGGTAACTTATTGACAAACAAGTTGATGAAACAAGAATACCAGCTGTCTCGTTTAAAGTCGTCATTTCGTAATTTCTATGGTCGATACAATGACATTGTTAGCAAATACAATTTAACATTGATTCAAATGCTGACTGACGTTTTACATACTAATTGTTAGTCCATTATTTATACACTTAATTGATGACGGATTTTTCCCGTTATTTCCCGATCGTGACAAGGGAAACACGGCGGATGCGACCGGTCGGCAAGGGATGCTCACTCCACCATGGCACCTGATTCCACCTCTGATGTTCTGGAGGTCCGTAATTGCTCAGCTCCTATTCTGTATTGTTTTATGGATTTTTGATCTTGAATACTGTTCGTTATCTCCACATGTTTCATTGATATATTTCATTTTTGCCATTCTACTTCAGGAAAATGTTAAAAGACAGCAAAAGTATTAATGAAAAAGAATCACTTTGACTTTCATAAAATGGAGAAGAAAGTATTTAAGTACTTTATCTTGATATGATATTGTTAAAAATACTTAAGCTAATTATTCAATTTTAAATTAGAAACCAGATCACTTTAAATGCAGAAAGTTTTTTTTATGAACTTAGAATTCTTTATATTTATTTGATAGAAGGCCGTTTAATCGCCGTTCCGAATGTGATAGGTACACGAATTTATTTTTTGGGAACTTGTTGTAATGAAATATCCCATTGAGGGTACTTAGGCACTGTTCATCCGCACAAAACCTTGAGCTAATTGAAATATTCTTAGAAAGAGGATAAAAGCTGATTCAATATATTTTTTCTGTACAGCTGAAAAGTGTCGAAGATGTTCATCAGAACTTTCGGTCATTTTTAAACAAAAAAGGAATCAATATTCCATATGACAAATCTGTTACGAAAGTATCATTCCAGAAACTAAAACTCGTCATAAATAAAGGGATTAGGGAAAAGCTGTGACGCTTATAAAGATTACAGAACAACGCCAGAGCATCATTAATATAGCTCTAGTCCACAGAAGGTTGTTGAAAAAAAGAGAGATTAAAAGTAAAAAAAAACACAAGGTAGTTCTAATACTAAAAAATATAATAAACCTTTCAAACTGATATAATAGAACTCAAAGTGTAAATAGCGTAATACTGAGCCAAGGAACCAAGTCTGAGTACTTTTTCGTATTATTTGTAATAACTAGTAAAAACTGAAGTATTGTTCCTCTAGATGATAACGTTGACAAAATGAACATGGTAGAAAGCCAACTATCACATAACTTCAGCTGGGTTCAGATTCAATCGTGGCCGTAGAACAAGAGTGGCGGATCCAGGCCTCCTGTAATAAATGCCCGAGTAAAAGTTCTGTAATTAATGTCAAGGAAACAAACCCTATTTTCAAATTGAAAAAAAAATATTCGGAATTAATGGAAATTGGTCATATACATGTATTATGAAGAAGTATTTCTTTTAATTAAACGATGCATTGGTCAGTGTGAAAATGGCTGAATGGATCTGGAGAAGGTAAAAAATAAAGAAATAAAATAGTTAATGGGGAGGAGGAAATGGGAATAATTTCCAATTACCAGATTTGTAAACTACAGCGATCTTTCCAAATTATTAGTTAAACATTAAATTCATGATATTCGCTTATCGCGAGAGACACCGGCAGGCATGTCAAACTTTTAATTAATTATTCAAATGAATAAAAACATTGAATGTGATTTATTTCATTAGTACTTTAATGCAGTTAGACACATGCCAGTTTCATTTCGAATGAATTAATGTAATATTATTGTTATCCTTAAGACAGACTAAGATTATAATCACACAGTGCTACTACCAACATTTTAAGATGAGTGGGTTTCGTTTTTCACTGAAACGAATGAAAGTGAGCAAGGCTTTGATTTTTGGAATATTTCTTGTTTTATCAATAATGATTTTCTCTTCAAAAAAAGAAAAAGGTAAGTTATGTATAAAGATTCATTGTATCATAGCGTTCTTAGATTGCTGCTTTAATCATTATAACAAACATTTTATATATATCCCAGTATTAGTGTACGTTAACTTTAAAAAAGATAAAGTTTGACTCAGTGTATTAATTCTTTTTTTCAGTCAATGCCAAATAAGTTTTTTATGGCATCATTGAATTA